>NW_006769244.1:610868-636782 GCF_000442215.2 Lipotes vexillifer
TTGGAATCAAGTGAAATGAGCCATTTTTAGAGAGCTCTAGAACCACCTTCTAAACAGGGCCCTCGTATTTGTAGCTAACGAATGATTTTTTAAAAGTGGAGCCTGGTGGAGAATAAAGGGTGAAGTTTCTCTTGACGCTTCTTCCCTTGAGTTGGTATATACTCAATGCCACTCTCGTGCACAGGGGGGTAAAGTTGCCCTTTGCACTGGGAAACAAACTTTTTAGGATGTGGAAGAAGCCAATAAAGGCAGCGCCTGTTTCCACACCATCTTAGTTGGAAACAGCTTCTCTGAATAACCAGAAGTTCATTCATCTTCTATAGTATCCAGCCATTTGTTCAACAAATGGTAAGCCCAGCCTTAGGATGTTTAAATAACAGTATTGTGCTAAGATACATTCTGTCTCAAATGAATTTAGCTTAAACTGATAAAATTCTGGTGATTTTAGACCTTTCCAGTTACTCGGTACATTTATGTTGAGTGAAATAAACGACCAACCCTTGTGTCTGGATTACCGAGAATAGTTTCCTTGATTTAAGGAGAACTTCTTAGTGAAGTGATGTTTACGATATATTATTATTATAATGCATGTTACAGTTGAGTAAGAGAATTCACTCATGTAAAGATTCTTAAACATTGATCAGCATGGTTGATTGAGGACAAAAAACTTTATAGGAAATGATGTCTTGTTAACCAGAATAAGAGACCAAGGAAGAGGCCGGAGAATGCATTCTGTCTGCACTGAACTGTGGCACGGACTAGGGAAGTGGGTTAGGATCGGCAACACGTGTGATGGGAGGGCTGAGGGAAAGCTTGTTCTAAGAAAAGTGAGAGAGCTTAAGCTGCAGAATGAGGCCTGGGAACCAGGGGCTCGTTGGTTCCTGACTTTGACGCCTGTCTGTGTCTTCCTGGCAATTCCCAGTTAGTAAACCAAAATTCTAGTGACTGAAACGCACATCACACATTAACAACAAGCTCGGGCTGACGTTCTGTCCAGCGTTAGCGGTTGTCAGACCTGAGCAGAGAGATGCCTATATCTGTACAGTGGTGTCACACAGACTGTGTTTTGGGTATCGATCATGGTATTATAGTGAGAACTCAAACCCACAGGAATAACTACCATCGAGTCACAGTTTGGAAGGTGTTAGAATTTTCAGGAAAGATGACCGTTTTAGATATTCAAGGAACTCAAGATTAAGCCAAATGTACAGATCATAATTTATGAACAACTTCACTGTCTCCTTTCTGTCAAATCCATTGGTAAAGAGTTTGTTTCTATGGCAAAGAGTCAATTGTGTATCAGGTTAACGTGTGTGTGTGTGTGTGTGTGTATAAAAGTTGTTTACAGATATAGATCCATCTCTTTTTTTCATTCTCATAAATTTTGTTTATTAGAGTAAGACACATTGAGATTATCTGAAAGATGAACTATGTATCTTCAGTATCTGAAAATCAATATAAAGGCAGGCTTTTAACTTGTGAGGGAAAAAAAGAGTAAGATTTGTCGTTTGCTTTTTCATCTCTTATCGGCCCATAGTTTCTCTTCGGAGTTCCTTCAGGGACCACTGCCATAAGGGAATGAGAGGTGGTAAACTGTATTTCTAATAAACCTACTTTATTTGAGAAAATATTTGGTCAGAAAATGTTTGGTCCTCACCATGTGATATGATTCTAAAAGGTCAGCAACCTGTAAACACCATGTGAAAACATTTAAAAAATATTCTAACTCTAGGGTAAATATCACAAATATTAATCCTAGACATTGGAATCTCTTTTCTCAGCAGTCGAGAGTGACTTAACAACACCCAACAATGCCATTTCTTACTGATGAAAAATTCTCTTTGACAGTAGGGCCAAATGAATGACTGTGAGTTATTGGATTAATGTGGCCTAAAGGGCCATGTCACTGAAAGGCTTTCCCAGAGATTTTAGTCAAAGAGCAGGGAAGCAGTGTGAGTGGATGGAAGCCGGTGGCTTCTCCAGGGTGGTATGGGAAGGACAGAGGGTCAAGAATTGGAGTCTGGTAAGACTTAGTGTTTTTCCCCAACTTTCCCAGTTAGCTGTTGATGGAAGAGTGTGATCAACCTGGTCTTCCAAGGCTGTCCTGGGCTGGTGGCTTTGCAGTATAACCTGATCATCCTTCCCTTTTTTTTTGTTCCAAAGAGCTGAATTTAAAATGGGTGAGAAGGCAAAAGTAACTGATACAGGAATCCTTTTTCAATTATTTCTTTTTCCTCTTTCTTTCTAGATCTCTGAGGCTTCCCCGCTCTGCCCATAAATGTAATAGAATACAGAAACATTTCCTATTCTCCCTTTGCTTCATTTTCCATATCCTTATTATTATTTTAGCTGCTAGGAATTGGTATTAGGAAGAATCCCAGGAAGTAAAAGCTGATTATGATTTCTAAGAAGGACCAGCCCAGTCTTCTGAGATTTTCTTTTGCTCTTGAAATGAGTGTAGACAATTTTCCTCAAGTTGATGGTAGATTTTTTAGCTATTATGAAGTCTTTTCACCCTTTATTACGTATCCTCTTCTTTTTCTAATCTTTTTAAAATCTTACTTTTTTCTCGACAGAGATTAGTTTTCTCTTCAGTGGAAATTTATGAGCAAAGCTATTTAAACAAAATGCAAATAAGAGATCCCTGTATGTTTTCTTATAACATTTGCCCCCAGCAATATATAGGGAAATATCCTATGTTATAGGATGTGTAGTCTTCAGAGATTTCTTTTCAAAATTATTACCCACCTCTATCCCATTATACCACCAATATCATGAAGCTTTTTATTTCTCAGGTATAACCAAGTTTATATTCACGTGTATAACCGTACCTACCTCGGGGTTGTTGGGAGGCTTAAATGAGTTAATACATGCAAAGCACTTAGAACAGTGTCTGACACAGGGTAAGATATATGTAAGTATTTGCTGTTATTATTACTACCTGTTTTATTGTTTTAATTTGATGGAAGAATATAGAGTGTCAATTTCAGTTCATCGTCAGCTATGGTTGGATGCAAAGTTGGCCCGGAAGTGGTTTGCCCATTAGAGGTCAACAGAACCACTTCCGTTGAATGAGAAAACATGTCAACCACCCTTTTCTCCATTTTGCTCAGAGTTTTTGAAGTGTTCCCTAACTTAACGTCTTGTTCACACTAATATGAGTTGGGGAGGGGAGGGCTGCAGGTGCCTCCTGCTTCCATTCTCCTTCTCTCTATTGGCATCTTAGAGTTAAGGAAAAGGCAAAAGAGTTTTTTTTTTTTTTTGGATGCCTCATTTGTTCCGATAAAAAAGAATCAGCTTATTTTATAAAGTCCACTTAAATTTGGAAAACCCTTGCAAGGCACATGATGTCAAGTGGCAGCCCCTAAGCAACAGATGAGTATACAACCTCTAAAATTCAAGGTCAGGATACTTGAATTTGAGAATATTCAAATACTGACTGTTTACCCACCTGGTGCTTTAAAACTGACCTGTGTTTCTCACAAGATGTCTTGAGGTTGAATTATGTCACAGCAGTAACATCTTTAACACCTTAGGCTGAGATGATTTGAGAGAGATCAGATTTCATCAAGTGAGTGACAAGACTTTAACTCCCTCTTGCAGTGTATAAAAACAATCAAACATTAGATGCATTTTACTGCAGACTGATGTGTGCATGTTGAAATATTTTTTTTCAAAGACCTGTGAAATAGGAACCTATCTCCCTATGAATGTTTATAGAGCTCATTACCAAAATTCATCTCCAGGACATATGTTTTTCTGTTTTTTCTCTTTCTAATCTCCTTTCGGGAGAATGGAGGGTGGGTGGAAATCAATTTTCCCAGCTAGATCTGCATTCTTCCAGTTTAGAAGGGATGTTTCATTTTAATTTGTGTCTGATGGAATTGAAATATTTTTTTCCAGTCTGTTGTTATTTGAAAGAGCAAACCCTATTCCTGTCATCATCTGTTACCTGGGGTAGTATTTAGTAAGTGCTTTGTTTGTAAACAGACAGCGGTTTTTAAATGATCTGGTTGTGTGGTGATCATGTTTTCAGCAGCCTAGCGTGGCTGTTTAGCAGCTGCAACTGTTAGTTTGCCTCTTTTCCATGTTTTAGTTTTAGATCTCACTTCTGAGTTGATATTTTTTCCCTGATGTTTTCTAGGTTAAGGAAGCTTTTACACATATTACTTGTGAAATCCCCAATTCTTTTTCTGTCAAGGAGGATGAGGATTCACGAGTGAATTAACCTGTTCTAGATCTTTCTGGGGAAAGAAGACAGATGAAACATTAAAAATTCGACTCCTCTGCATTGCCTTATCACTACAGCTAAACAGGACAAAGGGCGCTGATACCATCAGGTTAAGGTTAACTTACCGACATTAACAGCCCCTGTCTCCCAACCCCCATTCCATTTAGGACCCCAATTTTTCTACCTGTGTTTTTCAAACCAGCGCCGATTTGAACTACTTTGCCGAACTTCTTTTTTCCTCTTAATTATTTATTTCACAAGCAATTCTCAACTCTTCAAGAAACTGAAATCGTTGTTTGTTCTTTGGATGGTTGAAAATACAGCTGTGTTTGGGGAATGTGGGGATGGGGAGGTGTTATTTCTTATCTTAAAAAAAAAAAAGCAAACCTAATTAAAACGGTAGAAATACTTTTAGTCAGGAAATGACTGTGTGAGTCTCTCGCAGTGGAGCAGCTGCTGTGAGCCCGTCAGCTGGCACCAAGCGAGCATGGGTTTGGGGAGGGGGCTGCTGGGGGGCTTCCCTGCCAGCCCCGCGTGCTCTGCGTTTGCTCTGAGCCTTCATTGTCTCCCTTCAGTCGCCTGGTGTTCTTTGTCTGCGGTGGGTAGCTCGTGTCACACACTCCACTCCGTAGCCAGTCTCCCTCAGCCTCTGTTCATCCCATTTTCTTTCTTTCTATTCCCACTACTCCCCGTTCCCGTCCCCCCCTTTACTGGTTCTATGATTCAAGTGATCGGAGAGGATTTTAGTGAAGTAAATGCTCAAAAGGTCCAGCTTCTAATGAGCTTCAAAGAAGCAAAGACACAAGACGTGATGCCTTTAAAATGGACAGTGTGCCTGTGTGGATTTGGGAGTTATATGTTCTTGGTGTAACAGTTTATAGTGACAGTATATACTGGGGGGGGGTGTGTGTGTGAATGGGGGGCTGGGGCTCGTCCTTAAGTAGCACACCTATTAATAGGTAAAGGGGGATGCTGCTGAGGAACACCCCCTCCCCCAGTATTCCGGGGGTATGGAGAGAACTGTCACTGTGCCCTGGCTTCTGTGCCATTGTTAACAAGAGACGAAATGTGATGACAAACGCCTTGTGAATTTAAATGGCCAGGTACATGTTGAGAACGGCTTCTGCAATAAACACGTGCATCCACATTCTGGCTTGTGTAAGGCATTAATAATGGCATAGTGGAGCTTCACTCTTAAGAGCTCATTTACAGTCTCTCTTCTCTTCTTCCCCTTACTTGTAGCTTACAATGCTTTTTAAGTGATTCTCTTGCTTGTGCTGAGGAGGAAGACAGCAGGGGAGAAAGGTGGGGTTGACAAGCCTCTGAAAGCCGTTTGTAATTGACACAGAAACTTTCCTTGGGGGCACTTCAAGCACTCCATGTAAAGAAATCATATAGCTGGGACAGACTTAATTCAAGGAGCCTCATTGTTAGAGATATGGAAACTGAGCTTAGAGGATGCTTCAGGATGGTTCCTAGGACACTGAGCCCACGTGTGGCCACACGAGGGCTTGAATCTGGTGCTCTTTCAAGGCTCCTTCAGAGGCACATGCTAATATCTCAGTCTCCTTTGAAAGATGTCATGGGCAAAATGTTATTATCCCTAAACACAGAACGAGAGCATTGCCTTGTGTTAGCCCTCTGTGGCAAAGCCAGTGAGATAGGACCCTGTGTTTCTCACAGCCCTCCTGAGCTATCTGAGATTAATCGTGTTGGCCTTACAGGTATCAGTCCCTTGGCCCCAGCCATGCCAGAGCTCTTGTTTCTGCCTTTCTTTCCTGCACCTCTCCCTGACCTATCCCCTCCCTCAACACCACTTAGCACCTTTTCTCCTTATACCCAACGTGTGTCCTGCATTTTTCTTTCACTAGGTACTTCCCTCCCAGTATATCTGGAACTCTGTCCAAGAGCTCCTCCTAAAATTTCCTCTTAGGTAACCCAGGCCTAACCCATGTTCCCAAGAAGCAATGCTAGCATCATTTCCAAAGGTGCCCCAATCTGGTGTGGCAGGATCAACACCGGACAGGCTCAGGGGCAGGAGATCGAGTCCTGGCTAGTACCGGTTCAGGAAAACGTATTAACTCCTGTGGACTCTAGAATCCTAAATCCTCATATACATTTACAGAGAGGAATTTTGGGAAAGAATTGGTCAACTGAAGCATCAACCCAGTCACATTGTGTTATTAAAAGCTCAGGTTCCTGGACGCCCAGATCTTTAGTCTCACACTGGAGCTGGGTGCCTTGTCCCTGCACTGCTCTCCGGGTGCCCTTCACAGAGCACTTCCACGTGGGTCTGCCAGTGTTTGCTCAAGGGACTGGTGCTGCTGGTGAAGGAGGATGGCAAGGGATTCTATGTAATTGGAAAAGAATTCTAATACACACAAGTTTCTTCTCTGCCAGATGGTTTGGGTATATCTAGTAAACAAATCAAGGGATGGGGTTCATGTAATTTCTATTTTCTGTGTTGTGTGGATATTCTGATTCTACACCAGAGTGTAAGCCTCTGTGGGCAGCCATGTAATGACACAGTGTTAGGGCTGGGCGGCTACATCATAAGTGATTAATGGTAATAACAGTAAGTTCCAGGTCTTCTGATTTTAAGTCTAGTATTTAGAACCCCTAGTGTGATGGAATTTGAAGTCAGTATTGTCCTCTGAATATTTACGAATGTATCATGAAAATAAATTTGGTAGGAAGTTGACTAATCTTACCCTTTCCCACTGTGACATTAAAAATCCTGATTTGTGTTTTCTGCTTCTACTTCTATGTAAGTTTTCCCATCTGGGGCCTCAACTGGAATAACTCTTCAGATTTTTAAACTTATTCCAAATGTAATTAGAAGTTCAACAGAACAGATTTCAGGTAGAGAAAAATCAATAGTGTTCATTTGAGTGGTTTTCATCTTTCCATGCTGCTGTGAAAAAGGCACGGTAGTCCAGGTGTGAATCTGGGTTTGCTGGGTTTTTTTGAAAAGGAAAATTGTCCCCCAGTGTCGATGGACAGTATCTGTTAAGCCAAGGATGTGATTAAATAATAATAAACTTTTGTGAGGCAAACATAGATTTCATTATCCAAATAAGTTATAGTATATGGGGAAAGACTCATTGTGGTTTTTGTAGAGTCATCTGGATAAATTGGGAAACACCGTTGGGCTAATTAATACTCAAAATGATACCTTTGATAAATCAAGGTGTACATGTGTATGGATGTGCAAACAGGTGAGAGTATTCATCTGGCTTTTGTATTCACCTGTAATTTTTTTTTTTTTTTTTTGCGGTACGCGGGCCTCTCACTGTTGTGGCCTCTCCCGTCGTGGAGCACAGGCTCCGGACGCGCAGGCTCAGCGGCCATGGCTCACGGGCCCAGCTGCTCCGCGGCATGTGGGATCTTCCCAGACCGGAGCACGAACCCGTGTCCCCTGCATCGGCAGGCGGACTCTCAACCACTGTGCCACCAGGGAAGGCCCACCTGTAATTTTGACCCATTTCTTATAAACACTCAGGATAGGGGTGAGCCCAGTTTTTTAGACACAGCTCTGTACCAACTTCAGCGACTTTGACTTGTCACTCTGCTACTTATGAACTCTGAGACCTCATGGCATCTTTTAAGCTCTTGGCTTTCCTTTCACTGGAATTATAATACCTGCTCCCTACCTTTCTTAAATGAGTACTATAATAGTTATCTGGAATCAGGATATATGGGATAATGCTCCCCATGGGAAAGCAATTTGGAACCTTCAAAGTGGTTTCATTATAGAGAAGAAACTCTGAAAATGTGTTTTAACCTGGTAAGAACTGATGGTGGCTAAAACTGCAGCTGCTCATGGGGAAAACTAGAGAAGAATGTTGCAAACTTAATAGACATCTATTCCATTCTGAGCTGAAACAGCAAAATCCACCTGTGTATTGTTAGTTTATTTGAGATTTGGTTTTGCGATCATACTTGCAATCCATTTGAAGGGAAAGAAGACCACATCTTTTCTTAATTCTTGGTTCTTTCTCTATTGAGGGTGCCATTAAGACGCTTTTTTTTTTTTTTTCTTCTTGCGTTATGCGGGCCTCTCACTGTTGTGGCCTCTTCCATTTGCGGAGCACAGGCTCCGGACGCGCAGGCCCAGCGGCCATGGCTCACGGGCCCAGCCGCTCCGCGGCATGTGGGATCCTCCCAAAACGGGGCACGAACCCGCGTCTCCTGCATCGGCAGGCGGACTCTCAAGCACTGCACCACCAGGGAAGCCCAAGACGCTTTTTAAGTGATCCTTGAACCAATTCTTGAACCAGATCTTGAACCAATCTCTGTCCTCTTCCACACCACCATTCTTTGTGTTTAGGAAAACTCTCAAGCAGAAGTGGTGCTGGGATAAAGGATTGGGTAACTGGCCCTATAGTTTGGTTTTGATGTAAGTAGAGGGAGACTGGGATATGGTGATGAAAGGACAAGCATTCTGGTCTACTTTTCTGGTTGTTGTACCAATTTATGACATGATCTCATGCAGATACGTTTATGTTCCTTTAAGGGGCTGGTATTGATTTTAACTTCACCAGCTGTGGTGAGTTTTAGTTGATGTTGGCAAAGCGCTTTTTATTCCCAGGTTGAATCGTGCCATGAGAAACGCTGTGTTGTCTTTTAATTTCAGAGATAGGGACTAGAGGTTCTGGATCTCCTGCTGCTTTGCTGGCTCTTTTTGTCCCGTAATTTCAGACTTATAGCAATACAGCACCATTGAAAGTAATGAACCTTCTTTATTGAGGTAAATGAAGATGACTATTGGCAGTTTTAATACATTAATCAACTGGTATTGCTGTTTAACAACATCTCAATCAGATGCTTCCTTGAGATTAAATGAAAAACCCACTGTGATTTGCAAGAGGAAGATCATATGAAAAAGTAAAATGTAGCTATGATTGGATGTTTTTTAGGGAAGGTATTTTTTAAGTAATCCTTAATTATATCCTTCATATGGCATTTGTTATAAATGCTTGATGAAACATAGTGGGCAGAAATACTGTAAAAAATGGGGGGAAATAGCACATTTCTTCTCAAAATATATGTGGTAATCCACATCTATGAGGCAAGGGTCATTTACTGAGTTTCTACTGTGTTTCCAGAACTGGGACCCCAGATGGTTTGACTTAAATCTTTAATTTATCAATAGTGTTTTTATTCCACAGTTTCAAGTCGGACCTTCTTTACTTGAAAAGATAAATGTTTTATCAGACCTACAAAGAACTACATAACATTTGACAGTGTAAAAATCATATTGGATGGGATATAAATAATTTGGAGTACCAAGTTTCCATGTAGTCTCCACAGCATTTAAAAATAAATCCTGGGGCGGGACTTCTGGCTCCATAAGGAGGTCAACAAATCCTCTCTTTAAAAAGGCAAATATAAAATTGGACAAAATGAACAAAAACAATCATTTCAGTGC
The DNA here is from genome assembly GCF_000442215.2 of Lipotes vexillifer. Lineage (NCBI taxonomy): Eukaryota > Metazoa > Chordata > Mammalia > Artiodactyla > Lipotidae > Lipotes > Lipotes vexillifer. The sequence goes on from NW_006769244.1 coordinate 620,531, forward strand.
TCTGGCAATTGAATAAAGGCAAAAAAACAATCTGAGAAATGTTCATACTAGAACAAGTGCCGAACTTCTGTTCAGAATAGCGGCAGTTCATGGAATTCTTGCCTGCGGCTGCACCCATCCCTTTGCCCCAGTCACTGGGGAGGTTGTAGGGGTGAGGAGACCACAGTCCCCAAGGACTGGCAGGTGGCTGCTGCTCTCAAAGAGGACTCACTTGGTTTGGAATGGTGGGCAACACTCATGACCAGAGGTGGACCTAATGTACTTGGTGGCTAGGGATTGGGGAGGGCCAGTGGCTCTGTTATCTTGGGGTTGCAGATGTGGCTGGGTAAGCATATTTCTGGATGAGGCTGCCCACATATGCAGCAGACAACAGAGGGTCAAGCTATCCATGCACTCCTGGCCAATCCTGAGGCTGAGCATGTACACAGAGGAAATGAGGAAGGGCTTGGTGAAGAGCCAAAGCTGAGATCCGCTTGAAAGTGGCCTGCACTTTGAGGGTGCTCCTCTATCTACAGACCGATCCATCAGCAGAGAATGGGAAGTCTTACTGGCTTAGGGTGCTTGGTCACAGTTCTGTCAAATCATTGGCCCATCATTAAGCTCTGCAGACACAGGGGTGACAACTAGGAAAGAAGAATTAAAAATAAAAACAAAGATTAAAAAAGAAAACCAAACAGAGAGGAGACATCAGTGACCTCACACTACAGAGGTGATAGATTTCACAGAATTAATCCAGGCAAATTACTAAACAACTCAAGAAATAGACAGAAACAGAAACAAAAACCGTCAGGGGGAAAATATCACAGTCCAGAATTGCTACAATATATCTATCTTTAATGTCCATTTTCAACAAAATATTATGGGATATGCAAAGAAAGAAGAGAGTGTGACCTATACTCAGGAATAAAAGCAGTTCATAGAAATTGTGTTCCATTAATGTAAAGTTGAAAATTAATTAATGTAATATACCATATTAATAGAATAAAAGATAAAAACCTTTTCATCTCAATAGATGCAGAAAAAGCAACGAAACCCAGAACCCAGCCATGGTAAGAACTCTCAACAAACTAGGAATGGAAGAGAATTTCTTCACCTGATGAAGGGCACCTACAAAAACCCTACAGCTAATAACATCGTACAGAATAGTGAAAGATGAGATGCTTTCTCATCAAGATAGGGAACAAGGCAAGGATGTTTGCTCTTAACACTTCTACTCAGTATTATATTAGAAATTCTAGACAATGCAACAAGGCAAAAATAAAGTAAAAGCATCACGAATGGAAAGTTTATTTGCAGATGACTTGATCCTGTATGTAGAAAATCTACAAAAATACAAGGAATACACACACACACACACAAAACAATTAGAATTTATAAATGAGTTTAACGAGGTTGCAGAATACAAGATTCATATATAAAAAACATTCAGTTTCTCTTATAAGCAACAATTTTAAAATTAAATTAATTGATACCATTCCCAATAGTATCGAAAAATGGAAGTCTTAGAAATACAGCTAATAGAAGTATAAAACTTAAACACTGAAAACTATAAAATATGCCTGAAAGAAATTAAAGACCTTCATAAATGGAGAGACATCCAGTTCATACACTGGGAGACTAAATATTGTCTAGATGGCACTTCTTCCAAATTGATTCATAAATTCAGTGCAGCCCCTATATGAAAATCCCAGCTAGATTTTTTTTTTTTTTGTAGAAATTGACAAGCTGGGTCTCAAATTTATAGGGAAATGTAATGGACCTGTAATAGCTAAAACTGTTTTGAAAAAGATGAGCAAAGCTGGAGGACTTACTCTACTCCATATAGTATTTCAAAATGTACTGTAAAGTCAGAATACTCAAGAAAATGCGTTATTGGTGCAGATGGAACAGAATTGAGAATCCAGAAATAAACGCTTATATCTCAAACCTCCAGTAATACTATTTTCAAGGACAAGATTTACATTGTAAATGTATAAATTGATATTGATATTGCCATTTAAAGCTAGTAAATATTATTCTTACTATACACATATCTTTTTAGCACATGTGATTCATAATCATTAGAAATAGTGTCATGACCAGATTTTATTTTATGACATGTGATTTTTAGGTCTGTCCAGGTAAGTAAATACTAAGATTTCTGGGTGGTGGGATTAGTTACTCATATAATTATAGAAGTTGTAATCAATAGTACGTCAGACTCTGAAAAGTTTGAAAAAAGGGAAAAAATTTTTAAATTATTTCATGTTAGAGCAAAATAATTAATATCTTCTAGTTCTATCCTGTTTATTTTCTTACAGTCCTGATTTTCTTTTCTTTTACCTGCCAATTTACTTTAAAAGTAATTAGTATTTAAAATATTTATTCGTTTTTTAACATTTTGTCGAAGCATCCATACAGAGAAGTGCACAGATCTTAAGTTATACCTTGATCAATTTTCACAAAATGAACACATCACTGTTACCAGCACCGAGATCAAGAAACCCAAAAGCTCTCCCAAAAGCTCTCCCAAAAGCTCTCTTATGCCCTCTTCCAGTACTTACTACATGCCCCAAAAAAGTAACCGCCATTATGACTTTAAAAAAAAATTTATTTTATTGTGGTAAGGACACTTAATATGAGATCTACCCTCTTAAAAAAATTTTAAGTGTACCATGCAGTATTGTTAACCATAAGTACAATGTTGTATAGCAGATCTATAGAACTTATTCATTTAACTGAAGCTTTACCCCTTTTAATTAGTAACTCCCCATATCCCTCCCCACTCCCAGTTCCTAACAACCATCATTCCACTCTTTATTCTATAAATTTGGCTATTTTAGGTACCTCATATAAGTGAAATTATGAAGTATTTGTCCTTCTGTGACTGGCTTATTTCACTTAGCATAAGGTCCTCAAGGTTTAAGCATACTGTCACATATTGCAGAATTTCCTCCTTTTCAAAGGCTGAATAATAATCTATTGTACGTATATACCACATTTCCTTTATACATACCCACTGATGGACCTTTAGGTTGTTTCCACATCCTGGCTGTTGTGAATAGTGCTGCCATGAACATGAAAGTGCTAATATCTCTCCAAGATCCTAATTTCAGTTCTTTTGGATAAATATCCAGAAGTGGGCTTGCTGATCATACAATAGTTCCATTTTTTATTTTTTGAGGAACTTCCATACTGTTTTCCATAGCAGCTGCACCATTTTTAATCCCACCAACAGTGTGCAAAGTTTCCAGTTTCTCCGTATCGTTGCCAACACTTGTTGTCTTTTGTTTTTTGTTAAGAGGCATCCTGGTGGGAGGCAGGTGACATCTCAACTGTGGTTTGAGTTTGTGTTGTCCAGGTGATTAGTGACGTTGAGCATCTTTTTATGTATCTGTTGGCTATTCGTATGTTTTCTATGGAGAAATGTCTGTTCGGGTGTTTAGCCCACTTTTTAATTGGATTATTAGTATTTTTGCTATTGAGTTGTAGGAGTTCCTTGTATATTTTGGAAATTAACCCCTTATGAGATATATGGTTTGCAAATATTTTCTCATAATCTGTAGGTTGCCTTTTTACTCTGTTTATTGTTTCTTTTGCTGTGCAGAAGATTTTTAGTTTCGTGTAGTCCCACTTGTCTATGTTTGCTTTCATTGCCTGTTCTTTTGGTGTCAGATCCATGAAATCATTACCAAGACCAATGTCATGAAGACTTTCCCCTATGTTTTCTTTTACAAGTTTTATAGTTTCAGGGCTTTAAGTCTTTAATCCATTTTGAGTTGATTTTTGTGTATGGTATAAGAGAAAGGCCCAATTCCATTCTTTTGCACGTGGATATCCAATTTTGTCAACACCATTTGTTGGAAGAGACTATCCCTTCCCCATTGTGTATTCTTGGCACCTTCGTTGAATACCAGTTGTTGACCGTATATGCATGAATTTATTTCTAGGCTCTCTGTCCATCGGTCTGTATGTCTGTCTTTATGCCAGTACCATACTGTTTTGATTACTGTAGCTTTGTAATATATTTGGAAATGAGGACGTATGATGCCTCCAGTTTTGTTCTTCTTTCTCAAGATTGATATGGCTGGGGCTTCCCTGGTGGCGCAGTGGTTGAGAGTCTGCTTGCCGATGCAAGGGACTCGGGTTCGTGCCCCGGTCTGGGAAGATCCCACATGCTGCGGAGCGACTGGGCCCGTGAGCCATGGCCGCTGAGCCTGCACGTCCGGAGCCTGTGCTCCGCAACGGGAGAGGCCACAACAGTGAGAGGCCCGCGTGTCGCAAAAAAAAAAAAAAAAAAAGATTTATATGGCTATTCAGCGTCTGTTGTGGTTCCATAAGAATTTTAGGATTCTATATCACTAAAAGATGCCATTGGAATTTTGAAAGAGATTGTTTTGAATTTGTAGATTGCTTTGGGTAGTTAAATTATTCTTGAAGTAAATACTTTGTGCGTGTGTGTGTATGTGTGTGCGCATGGCGGAAGCAGTGATGCTAAGTGCAGGAACGAGATAAACAAAATTATTAAAACACCAGGGTCACAGTTATAGCATTAACGTGTTCACATGTTCCCTGCTGTGATCCAGCCCTCTAAAGGCCTTGGGCCATTAGTTTTCAGAGACAAATTGTAGCGTGACCAAAGCATTTGGGTGGAAAGACAATCAGATTATGTATCCTTTGTAGTAGGAGGAAGCTTAGCACAAGTCATTTGGTGAGGCTGGTGGGATAGGAAGTAGGTAGAATCTCTGGGTTTCAGAGTGAGTCCTGTGAGCTCCATGACTCATGGACACGTAATAACATCCCAAACCAGAGAAAGTTCAGCTGAAAAGTTATACACATTCAGTGACAAGTTCAACAAAATCTTTGTCCAGGTTTGCATCATAGAGTTACCATAATAGGGACGAAGAACAGGGAAAAGGCAGTTAAAACCATCAAAGTATTTTGTCCTTAAATGCTGGCTCATGGGAGGCTGATGGTTCTGATTCGCCTGGCGTTCTCTCTGGGAAGGTGCTCCAGAGGGTTCATTATTTCATTAATTCTCCCAGTGCCCTTGTGGCATAGGTAAGGTGGCACATACTATTAGGAAAAATCTTGGTAATGGGATATCAAAGAATCCATTCCCAACACTCTTTTGTTGGAGGGCAATGCCTTTGGTGGTCCTGGGAGATTTGTGTCCTTGGCCACGATTCTTGTTTCTCTCCCTGCCAGAGCCCTCCTCTGGGCTGTGCTCTTGGATAGACAGAGTTCATAAATGCCTGGGAAGAGAGAGTTCTGCCAGTGGAGGCGACTTGCAACTTAGTACATCTGTACCCAGCAGCTGCCGGCAGCCAGAGAAGGGGCAGGTTCAAGCAGTGAGCGCTGCCTTGGATCCTGCACCGCTGCTCTGAGAGCTTGGATCCTGCACCACTGCTCTGAGAGCTTGGATCCTGCACCGCTGCTCTGAGAGCTTGGATCCTGCACCGCTGCTCTGAGAGCTTGGATCCTGCACCGCTGCTCTGAGAGCTTGGATTCTGCACTGCTGCTCTGAGGGCAGAGCAGGGCTGGGTGATTCTCCAAGGAATGTGCAGTATTTGAAAATGATAACCCCTTGTTGAAGAAGGGGTAAGACAAGGACATGTTTATCTCACTTCCCCATCCGAGGATCTGGCTCCTTAGTTGGGAGTTGCTTGGCCATCCAGAGTTTTTAAACTCAATTTTCTTCAGATAAAATTTACATACAACCAATGCACCAATTTTAAGTGTACAGTTTGAGCTTTGACAAATGTATACATTCGTGTAACCACCATGGTACCGAGGATATACACCATTTCCACCATCCTAAAATGCTCTGTCTTGCCCCTTCCCATCCTTGTTTTGTGTAAGTTTAAGCCGGGACAGCTAAAGAACTGAAGTGATTTGTAAACGGCAGTTTATTGGAAGGTTTTAATGGACTTAGACTTTGCTGTTCTCTGCAGCTCATGAAAAGGGAATTTATCCTTGTCTGGAAAAACTGTTAAAACGCAGCAAAAATCAACCTTAAGAATTAAGTGTGGGACAACTCTTCTGAGTCTCCCTCTGCCCTTTTGATTAGTTACCACTGTTGTCAAGCCCAAACGTCCATCCAAGTAGTCATTGTGGGACAGCCCACTATTTCATAGAAGACTGGCACCAAACAAACAGGCCACAGAAGAGGGGCCACCAGGAGCCCGGTGAGGGTCGGAAAAGAAAGACTCCGTAAACTTACAACTCTGTGTTTCTTCCGGAGAACTCCCATATTGTAAATGCAGATGACCGTGAAAGGAGAAAAAAAGATCCCCAAGCCCAAGAAGAGATGGAACTGACTTATATTTTGACATGCTAGGAACACAGAGAGGCTGGCTTCTTTTTCAGCTTCTCATGGACAACGTAGAGAACAGAAGGAGCCTTCTGGGCATACAGCGATGTTGCGTAGCATTTCCATCACAGAGCGAACAGTGAGTGACATCATAGCCACAGAGCTCTATGGTGACTGATGGGATCCAGAAGCAATAGGATGGCTGTCTTTCCTGCTTGACCACAGCTCCTGCTCCTGTTCAGTCATTTTCTTTGAGGCTGTTGGCTCACATGAAACTGCTGACCAGGATACCTCAAATTATGCCCAAATGTTTAATTATAAACAGTCATCCCCTTGGGAGAGGGAGAGAAAGGGAGTATAGTACAAGTTTTCAACAAAACCTTAATGTAGTGCAGGTGAGTGGCTAATTTATCCGTTTATCTTTCTAACGTGAAGGGAAAGAAGCCTGCTTTCTGCTGCTCTAAAGGCTTCGCAGTGGCGAACGTATCGCTTCTCACACAGCCTTAAGCCTTTTCAGACTGGCAGGTCGGCAACCCTCAGGTTGATAGTGCAGAAGTGCTAAGTGCGTTTGATTGGTATCATGACTGGTCCCTAGCAATTGATTACTGTCCATGGTGAAATATGCAGGGCAAGCACACGGCCAATAGCAATCAGTTAATACATCATGGCTGTTTGTTCCTCATCTCCTGAGACCTATCAGCCACATGCTATCTGACCCCACCAGGCAAATTGCTGATGGCTGCTTTGTGTGTACAATTTACTGTGTATTTACTGTGTCTCCTGTGTTAACCAAAACCACTAGCTTTAGTGAGCAGGGAAACACGGGCGGGGTGGGAGTGGTTCTTGCTTTGCAGTGTCAAGTTTACTCTCTGGTTAACCTCTTTGGCCTCCTTTTCATGGAGATTTGTGATTCATTGGCCTCCATTTTGTGGCTTAAAAAAAAAAAAAAGTCGAATAGCATAGTGGCTGTATTATTAATATTAATTGTAAGACTGGAGATAGGTTGATTGGAATAAGATCCTGGAGGGTTGTTTGTAATGCAGATTTTTTTAGAAACAAGAAGTGGGAGAATAATGAATAACAACCAGAACTAATCAGTTTTGTGCGTGCACATGTGTTTAATCCAGTGATAATGACTAAAAGTAGTCATAAAAAGAAGTAGAAATTCAGTGGCTACACCATTTTCTTGGCTTCCTTCCAAGATGCTGTATCCTTGGATCTTGGCAAATATGCCTGTCCCTGATATATACTAAGAAACTTCGGTACTCAACCCAAGGAAACACAGTAGGAGGGGGAGGGGGTCAGCTGGGAGGAGAAATGACTGTTATGTGTGATAGTATATCTGATGACAAGTGATAATACTGTCTATGACCAAAATCAGAAAAAGCACAGTTTATACTCAGCAGCCTATAGGAAAAAAAAAAAAAAACGAGAGCCACGGATGGTAGAAAGCACACGTTGGTCTGCCCTGCTCATCTTCACACTGCTTTCAGTCGAGCTGGAAGGAACAACATGAGAGGTGTTACTAGGCCCACCAGTGAACTTGGGAGGCCATCAGGAATGAGATTGGGAAGAACAAGAGGAGGTGACACCTTAGAGACAGCAAAGAGATCCAGTCTATTTCCATAGCGACCCTTCAAGAGCTGGTATTCTATGATTCATAGAAAGTGTTGTAAGGATCTCAGTGGAGATCTTTGTTGCCTCTTTTGGTGTTCTTTGTTTGTTTTTTTCAACACTCCTTGGTATCTGTAGCACACAGTGGAATTCTAGCTAATTCCCCACAAGCTAGGGCGAATTTGTGCATGCTGTGCTCCTGGATGAGGCTTTTTAGGACACCTACCTACACACGGTCATTTCTAGAGAGGACAGAATCTTAATCCTTGTACATAGTCATTCCTCACTCGGGGCCTCTTAGCTAAGTGACATGGACAGCTGGTTTAAGTGATTCCCAGGTTAGACAGGTATGTTTCACTGTTGATCACAATTCATTTTAGCTCAAATAAATAGATGAAACACATCTAAAAGTGCTGATATTTTACTGTTGCTATGAGACTTCAGTTATTGCAAAGTATTGGCTCATCCTTGTGCTTATTATCTAACATGTGATGTATTGATCCTTGATGATTTGAGGATCTTTGAGATTTGGTCTTTCCTTGTCCACAGCTCTGCTCCATGGCAAGGTTTCCCTTCTCTGGAGTCTGATGTTACAGTCCGCCTCTCATTCTTGAGTCACTGACACTGAGAACTAAAATAGCAATCAGTAATTTCAACTCTGTTGCTGGAAACTTCTAGATCAAGCCTGTGCTGTGCTAATACTTGTCACTCTTCTGTACTTATTTACCACTCAGCAACAGTTAACACACTTAACCATCACCCCGCTATAAAAATATTGGTGTTCAAACTGGATTGAAAAGGCTGCATGCTGTATGATTTTATTTTTATGACAGTTCTGTAAAAGCAAAATGATAGAGATAAACAGAATAGCAGCTGGCAAGTATTTGAGGGGAAGGGACGATTGATTAGGTGAGGCACAGGGGATTTTTTTTTAGGGTGGTGAACTATTCTTTGATACTGTAATGATGAATACATGACACTGACTTTGTGAAGACCTACTGAACTTTTCAGCACAAAAAGTGAAGCTGAATGTATACAAATTAAATATACAGATATATATTTAGGGAGTCAGAGGATCCCAGGATAGAATGTAGATTGCGACAAAAGAATCTATATATATGATATAACTTCACTGAAGGGAATGGAGGATAAAGGTGCTGACCTAAGTAGCTTTAGAAACGAGTGAAGCCCACAAAACTAAAGGCAAAAGGAGCTGTACATAAGCACTGTACCCTAACTGATAGCTTTTCCCTATAGAAAGTATAGATTAATAGTTCTGAAACAACTGTAACGCATGTTGGCATTGAACAATTAAGTAAATGAATGGTGGAATGTGGGAGGCAGGGGTCTCACTGTTGACGTGGAGGGTTACAGCGAAGCAAGGAGAGGAGGCTAGAATGATTCATAAATAGAGTTGGAGACATTAGTATGATTTCGTGTTTGGCTTAATATAGGTACATTTGCACACAAATAGAAACATTTGTAGATGTGTGTATATACACGTTATACTATACACAATACATTCCTTTGCTCCACCCTCGTAACAACAAACCCATCTAGTGCCCAGATCTTGGTTTCTAATACCATTCTCCAGTAAAAGGAACCAGGACTTCTTGAAGAAATGGCTGATTGTAGGGCTGGAGCAGGAAGATGAGCCTGGAAGATCTTGTAAGGTCAAGAAGTAAGGAAGTGTTTTTAAAAAACCCCACAATAATAGGGGTATGCCAAAGGGACACAGGAGCCAACTGAAAGAGATCCTGGTGGCCAACGCTGGAACCATCAGAGCAACAAAATAAATAAAATAGCATTGGCTTATAACCCAAAGTATAAAATAAACATCCATGAGTTCATACTGATATAAATAAATGATTGAATAAGGAAATAAATGGGGAGAAAGACAGATCCCCTGCACAGAAGAATTCCAAATCATTTATGGAACTACTCCACTGACAAGGAGGTGGAACATAATTTCCCACTCCCCCTGAAGCGGTCACAGAGTCACACAGTGACCTCCCCCTGAAGAAGAAAGAGGGGAAAAAAGAGTGACTTTCCAGTGAGGAAATCTGGCAAAACACTGTCTCAGCCAGATGATGAAGATTCACATCAACAGTGATAAGTCATGTTGATACCATGCACCCTTGATGAGATGTGATGAAAATGGCACCTCGCCTCTGTGGCCTCCCTCCCAAAAACTTGTAACACCCGTGTAGCCATGAGAAGAGCATCAGACAAATCCCAAATTGCGGATCAGTCCTCTCCGAACTGGTTATCAAAAACGAGGAAAGTCTGAGAAATGATCCCCAAGCCAAGCCAAAAGGAGCTTGAGAAGACATAATGACTAGAAATACTGTAGTATCCTGGATGGGCCCCTGGAACAGAAAAGTGACATTAGGTAGAAACTAAGGAAATCTGAATAAAGTATGAACTTCAGTTAATGATAATGGGTCAGTATGGGTTCATTAGTTGTGACAGATGTACCACACTAATATGTTAATAATAGGGGATGGAGTATATGGGAATTCTCTATACTATCTTCGCAACTATACTATAAATTTAAAACTCTTTGTTATGGGCTAAATTGTGTCCCCCTCCACCCTAAATTCATATGCCGAAGTCCCAACCCCCAGCGCCTCAGAATATAACCATATTTGGAGTCAAGGTCTTTAAAGAAGCGACTGAGTTAAAACGAGGCCATTAGGGTGGGGCCCTAACCTAGTATGACTGGTGCCCTTCTACGAAAAGGAGGAGCTTACCAGGGGTACACATGCACAAAGGGATGACTGTATGAAAAGTAAGTAAGTAAGAGGGTAGCCATCTGCAGGCCAAAGGAGAGAGGCTTCAGAAGAACCCAAGTGCTGACACCTTGATCTTGGACCTCCAGCCTCTAGAACTGGAAGAAAATTTCTGTTGTTTAAGCCACTCAGGCTGTGGTATTTTGTTAGAGTAGCCCTAGCAAGCTAGTACACTATTCTAAATTAAAGGTTATTTAAAAAAACACTGGGGCTTCCCTGGTGGCACACTGGTTAAGAATCTGCCTGCCAATGCAGGGGACACAGGTTCGAGCCCTGGTCTGGGAAGATCCCACATGCCTCAGAGCAACTAAGACCGTGCCACAACTACTGAGCTTGCGCTCTGGAGCCTGAGAGCCACAGCTACTGAAACCCTCGTGGCTTGAGCCTGTGCTCCACAACGAGAGAAGCCACCGCAATGAGAAGTCTGTGCCCCGCAATGAAGAGTAGCCCCCGCTCGCCGCAACTAGAGAAAGCTGCGCAGAGCAACGAAGAACCAAAAGCGGCCAAAAATAAATAAATAAATAAATTTATTTTTTAAAAAACAAAAAAACACTGGCATTCTTTCTAGACCCAACGCAGGACCTTTGCCTGGATTTTCTTGTTCATTCAGATCTCAGCTCAAGATCACCCACAGAGGAGCCTTCTCTGACCACACCATCACTTTACCCTATTTTACTTCCCTTCACGGAGCTTACCACCAATGGTTATTTTTCTCATTTGTTAATTCATTTATCACTAGTCTTCCTGCAGTAGAATATGACTTCCTTGAGAGGAGGAACCTTCGCTGTCTCTTTCACAGCTGAATCCCCAGCACCAAACACCAGGACCAGTGCTGGCTACATAGTAGACACTCCATAATTATTTGCTGAATGGATAATGAATCCCCCGGGAGTAGGGGAACTCTTGATGTGGACCACTTATTCACTTCTGTTATTAGACTAAAAGCACTTCTATGCATCTTTCTAAGTTGCTGGGATCTAGAGGGTGCGCAGACTCTAAACCATGTGGCCCAAGGTGTTTGATTTTTGAAATGTTCTCCCGTCTGAGAAGCAGCCTGAGTCTGATCCAGGAATGGAGGGCAGGGCATGCTGACTTGGCCAGAGGCCCTCATCAAGCCTCAGAGACTGGGACAGAATCAAGTGAAAATAAGGCAGTGGTAACAGCCAAGGGAGGTGTGTATGTGGGCAGGGGAGAGGGAGTCTCAAAGGGAGCAGGATGGAGGGTAGCATCTGATGCTAAGGGCAGACACAGGCTTTGTCATCTATGTGTAGACGTGTTGAAAGCCAAAGAGGCCCTTCAAGATGAAGCTCCCGTGCTAGGATAAAGAGACTGGTAGGAATGAGAGCCTCCAGACAGCTAGCTAGGTCCAGGGCTGGGCTTAGTCTCTGCAGGAAACGGAATGGGTGAGGAACCATATGTCAGAAGCTCTGTGGCAGGCCAGCCAAGCAGGTAGCAGGATGGTCCAGGGAAACAGCTCAATGCTCAGTCAGGCCCTGAGACTCTGTCCATACCCACCTAGACCCTGCGTGGGACAATAGGATAGTCTCAGACCCCATGTGCTAATGGTGGATAGTCCAGCTGTTAGCAGCTGGTCCTGGGTAGAGCTGAGACAGCAGATGGAGGGCACCACTGTGGGCAGTGTGGAAAGGGCCCGGCAGATGGGGCAGACAGCTGGGTGAAGATGCTGGTCTCCACAGAGGGGAGGATGGAAGAGCTTGACCTCTAGGCACAAGATGTCAGAAGGCAGGTTTAAGTGAACACGATGAAAAAGATTTAAGGAGAGGGCTTCCCTGGTGGCGCAGTGGTTGAGAATCCGCCTGCCAGTGCAGGGGACACGGGTTCGAGCCCTGGTCCGGGAAGGTCCCACATGCCGTGGAGCAACTAAGCCCGTGCGCCACAACTACTGAGCTCACATGCCGCCAGCTACTGAAGCCCGTGCACCTAGAGCCCGTGCTCTGCAACAAGAGAAGCCACCGCAAGGAGAAGCCCGCTCACTGCAACGAAGAGCAGCCCCCGCTCACGGCAACTAGAGAAAGTCTGCACGCAGCAACGAAGACCCAACGCAGCCAAAAAAAATTAAAAAGAAAAAGATTTAAGGAGGGAGCTATGAGGCAGGCAAGTCTAGACTCGTTTACATCATGTTGAAGCAAAAGGCAGCTTAGACTAAAATGTTTTAAAATTTTATTTACTGGCTCTGTGATCTTACATCATTCTAACCCTTAGTTCCTTCACCTTGAACATGAAAGTAAAAATACCTGCATTACAGGGTTGTTGAAAGGTATGGAGATAATGTCGGAATGACTCCTAACACAGGGCCAGACACATACAAGATGCCTAATAAACAGTGGCTGAGCTTATGATTTACTGATACCACACAGGAAGGCTTGTGGCTTTTGTTTCTGTCAGTTTCTCTAAAAGTAACTAGTTATAAAGCCCTTTGAAAGGGAAAGGAGAATGTTTCTTTGTTTCAGTGCCATCTGGAGATGGAGAAGTGACAAATCTGCTTCCTGTTCTACAGCCAGTTTCGCAGGGAAAGGCCAGGTGGTGGCAGCTGGAAAGGGGCAGGCTGACCTGCCAGGTCTGTGGGAGGCGTGTCATCCGTGGGAGGGTGGAGGAGTCACGGAGAGCGGATGGGGAGTGGAGAGGCAGAGAAGACCCCGGGTTCTTTGACAACCAACCCCCCAGGGCCGGGGTTGGAGACCTGGGAGAGACAGGGTGCCGCAGCTGCCCAGTGCGCTTGTGTCTTGTCCCCGTCTTAGGATGCAGCTGTGCTGGGAAGTCAAGGGGAGCACCTGGAGGGTGTGGTGGGGGTGCCTCTGCCCCCGATGCGGGAAGAGAAAGAGCGGAGAGGCCATCCGAGGCTGCTCGATTTTAAAGTGTTTCCAGATCTTCACGTTTTGGTAGGACTCTCCTGTCAGAGAGAAGTGGTACTTGAGATGCCGCCCTTGCCACCTGCTGGGCTTGTTCTGTCCTCACGTGAACAAGCCCCCTCTAGAGGTTCCGGCTAGTGCTAGCTGGGCCTGGGGAGAGGTCTGCAGCCAGACGTGGTGCTGAATCCTCCTCTGCTCAGGCAGCTCGCTACTCGCAGAGACGGAGAGCGCGGCAGGCCTTGCGGCTCCCTAGTAGCTTATTGCCTTTGAGGCTGGTGTCTGGAGGTGGACTGTGGTCCAAGGATTTCTTTGTGATCTCCTTGGGCTCCGTTTTTCACATCTGCTTCTCATTCAAGTAGGAGGAGCACAGACATGGGGGATGAGGTGAGTTCCAGTCCCAACTGTAAAACTAACCGGCCGTGGGTCGAGAAGCAAGTGCCCTGAGCTCGCTGGGCATCGCTCGCCGCCCCGCCTCCTACCCCCATAGTAAGATGAGAGGGTTCGCCTGATAACCTCTAAGGGCCCTTTCAGTTTTGGTGTCTCCCGATTCCATGGTGATACATTTCCCTGAATTTCCGTGTGAGAACAGAAGAGAGCATAGGATATCCTTTTAATGCTTATCTGGAGATTTAATGTACATATTCTTAATTAGCATTACCAATAGGGACAGAACGTTCCAAAGCAGAGCCCGACTGCATTTTTAAACAATGCAAGTTGTGAGTTTCGACTTTTTCTACTTAGTCTTATGTGAAAGACACACTTAGACGAAAAAGTTGTTACTCTTTCATAATTTGGTGATCTCTATCAGCGATGATTTAGGGCAGGGTTTCTCACTCTCAGCACTGTTGACATTGGGGGTCAGATAATTCTTTGTTGTGTTTGTCCTGTGTATTTGTAGGATGTTTAGCAGCATCCCTGGACTCCATCTACTAGATGCGAGTAGCAGCCCCTACCCTCCCACACTTGTGACAACTAACATGTCTTTAAACATTGCCAAATGTGGCCCCGGGGTGGGGGAGGAATCACCCCCAACTGAGAACCACTGATTGAAGGCTGATTTGTTGTATGTATTTGAAAGGCAGCAAAATAAATATAGAAGCAAACTTAATTACGCATATGCCTCTGGGAAAAAATACTGAATTTCTCAAGAGATAATAGTAAAATCTGACTTAGCAGAAGTGTAGGACTCTCTTTTAAACCTCCTTTCCTACATATATACCACCGTCTGTACCTTCTCAATTGCACTTGAGGTATCATTAAAAGAAAGAGGACCGTCCACCTTTTTTCCTTCTGAAGATATCACATATGATTCCAAATAATATTGGATGACTGAATGTTAACATACCATGTTTTAATCATTTCTTAAGAAATGCATGAATAAGACATCAACCTCACATATATAGTATTTTCTTGCTGTGACTCTAGTCAAATCTTCCAGCCTGCAAATACTGATAGACTATGTCACAAACTCTCTTGCTTTTTCCAGTTCCGATGTGTTTAATTACACCAAGACTGATGTTCGAAAGATTTATTATCATCTGCATTGATTACTATTTTATGCGAGGAGAAAACCCAACGAAGAGAAGAAAGGGAAAGAACCAAACCCCAGAAAACCAGATCTGTCTTTCCTGTATTCTGGTTTGTGTTCCTAAGAGCTGCTAGAGAAGAAATTGTGAAATGGGGGTGAGGTTTGCCCTGTCATTCAGGCTGAAGTTGCCTTAAAAGGAAAACATGGCATGCTGTATATTTCCCCCTTCCTTTTCTTTTAGTTTCCTTTCAGCCATTCTCAGAAATGTAAGCAGGAAGAAAATTGCAATCAATTATGTTGAGAAACAACTGAAGTTAGATCCAACTGACATTTGTTTATAAAACTATGCCCCATTTTATTTTCAGTGCATTTCCAGTTCCTCTTTTGCCCTTGAACATTCTCCTAACTCCCATGGTGAATATCTTTCCTTTAATCCATGCCTGGATGTTGAATTCATGAACTGTCCTTTTTGGTTCTTACTTCTTGATGTGATCTCTAAGTCCTTAGCCCTTTCCCTCTTCCCATGGCCCTTCTTTAGCTCAAGCTTTCATAACCTCACACTCCCCTGATGGTAATAACCTCGAGGCTCTCCCCCTTGCAGTTCAACCTGTGAGATTCATTGGCCTCGAGCCTTTTTCATTATATTTGTGCATTTATTCACGTGGGCCAGACATCATTCTAGGCTCTGGAAATACAGCCATGAATAAAGCAGACAAAGACCCCTGCCCTCGGGCTTCCCTGGTGGCGCAGTGGTTGAGAGTCCGCCCGCCGATGCAGGGGACACGGGTTCGTGCCCCGGTCCGGGAAGATCCCATATGCCGCGGAGCGGCTGGGCCCGTGAGCCATGGCCGCAGAGCCTGCGCGTCCGGAGCCTGTGCTCCGCAATGGGAGAGGCCGCAACAGTGAGAGGCCCGCGTACCGCAAAAACAACAACAACAACAACAAAAAATCCCTGCCCTCATGGAGTTTACATTCCATTCAGGGCAAGGGGGGGAGGGTTGCATATGGAGACAGACAATTTACAAAATGAATAAATGATAGAGTAGGGTAGAATATGGTAGATGCTATGGATAAACAAAGTGGAGAAGGGAAATAGGGAGTGGTGTGTGTGTGTGTGTGTGTGTGTGTGTGTGTGTGTGTGTGTGTGTGTGTGTGT
>NW_006769244.1:636893-643290 GCF_000442215.2 Lipotes vexillifer
AAGAGTGGGCTTGATTTAAAATATGGTGACAGGGAAGGCTTCACCGAGAAAGTGACTTTTAGGCAAATACATGAAGAGGTAGCCAAACATGTAGATCCCCAGGGAGAGAGCAGTCCAGGCAGAGGAAAAGCATTTGTAAAATCTTGAAGCATGTCAGGTGTTTGAGGAAAGGTCTGAGAAGGTGGAGGTAAGGTGAGAGGGTCAATGGGGCTGGGGAGGAACAGATGATTCAGGGCCTTGAGGACCATTACAAGGACTTCAGCCTTTATCTGGAGAGATGGGATGCTGTTGGATGGTCCTGAGAATTAGTGTGATCTGACTTACAGGTTAATAGGATCATATCCTCAAGTCATTACTTCCCCTGCTTAAACCCACCAGTTGACAGCATATAATCCCGTTATCCACATCGCCTCATCCTCTTGGCCCCTACTCAAGAATTTTCCCACTCATCCTGCAAAAGCCCTCTGCCCTCTCAGTAAAAAGAACAATCCCCATCCCCTTCAGATTCTACCCACCCTTCAAGTTCAAGGTGAAATTTCTGCTTTTCCAGAAAACCTGTGCACCCAACATTGATTTCTCTCTGCTTTTATCATATTTATTGACTATGTAAAGCACGCACTTGGACGTGATCATATACTGTCTTGCCCTGTTTTGGAAGCAGGTCTCATGGGTATCATACCAAAAGGTCTGTGGAATTTGAGACCTGGAAGGGCCTCAGGAATCATCTGTTCTGACTCCTTCACCTTCCAAATGAGGAAACTGAGGCTCAGCAGAGTTTAGGACATTACTCAGATCCACTTAGCTAGTGGTTAATGTGTAGTAAATAGCCTGTCATAATGACGTTATAAGCTCATTAGTGTACGATACCATGCCTTATACTTCTCTAAAGTGCCCTGTAGTAGCAGCTAACGTACTACTTATATAACAGATGCTTTTTAAGTTCAGTTAAATATAAAAGTAAATTGATTTTTTTGGTTTGTCTGTTTGTTTTTAAAGGAACACTATAGCCTGTTAATGCATCAGCCACATCTTGAGTTCACAGATACTCTGATGCAGAAAGCCAACTAAAATACTTGTGTGTGATTTGGCTTTGGATTTTGGGGACTTGCTTGTGAATGTGGTTAGATGAAAGAATGAAAAATGTTGCCTTTCTTGTAGGTATTTGGTCTGATGAAACGGTAATAGGTAATTCTGTCATCCCTACATGATATAGCTATTTTCAATATTTCAATAAGATTTATCAAAGCAATTTGGATTGAAATTGAAATTTTTTTAATCGTTCTTTGTCCAAAAGGGAAAGACCAGTCATGGCTGAGTCCCATCCTCTGAGCTGTTTCTTTGGAGAATTATTGGTTTTGATGGCAGACATGATCGTTCGATTTGTACAGATGTTGACGGCCTATCAGGACTATTTCAGGAGACCTAATTCATCCTGTGACCCAGAGATGTCCTTGTGAAGCATAGGGTTTTCTTGAAAACGTAGCACCAACGTGGGGGTGATGCTAAGACGCTGTTCCAGTAATAAGTACACAACAAAACAAAGTGGTTTCCGAGAGTCTGTGGTCCAGAACATAGACTCTTTACACTTAACCTTTAGACCCACCCACACAAATCAATAATGATTTTCCAGCGTTTCAGTCTTTGCCAGTAAATTCAGCACTGTTTTGAGTTTGGCCTACGTATGATCAAAACAACTGGAAAAAGTATGGAAAGCGAACTCAATTTGCCATTGCTTTTCAGGCATGGCAGCCAGAGTAAAGCTCCTGAGGTTTGAAATAACTTGTGGAGAAATCCTTCTGGCTTTTAAAGTCCGGTGTTAGTGACCCATGGTCCGACTTTACGACTAGGTCAGTTAACTTAGCTGAGCATATCATTGAGGACAGTAATGCTAAGAGGAAGAAGGAGATTCCTGGTTGAGCCAAGCAGCTTGAGTGACGCCTACCCACTGGACCCCTTACTCTAAGGAGCCGTCTAACAGATGAGTATCGGTGGTCACAAATCCAAGATCAATTGTAAATGGTTCGATGAACGCATCAGAAATAGTCTTACTGAAAAAGAATCCAGATATGTATTCATATGGAAGAGGAAATGAAATATCTGGTACTTTTGTGCATATTATAGGGAAAATATCCTCTGTGGTATCTCCTTGTATGTTTATGTATATGTGTCTGTAGTTCTCTAGGTACTCTAATTGAATGTTTGTTCCTCTAGAGTTGTGAAACGCTTCATCCGTTTATTTTCATACTTAGGACATGGACAGTTCCTCTTTGGAAATTTTCCTCAGAGTTCATACTTGTGTCCATTTTTGAAATCGAGATATCACTTACATAAAATAAAATGCATGACTTTTTAGTGTACATTTCTATGAGTTTAGATAATGTATGTATTTGTGTAACTGCCACCACAATTATGATATAGAACGTTTTCATCTTTCCCCAAAGTTCTCTCATTTTAGCACGTTTTTGACTGTTACTTTTGTTTGGTGATAACTACTTTAGTGGATTTGACTTTTGTAGGAATTGAAAAACATAGGGAACTAAGTCCAGTGGCTAAGTGGCTGGAGATCAACAAGATGTGACTATAAAATCGTGGCATCTGTTTTCTGATGAGGCTTGTAAACTGGTTCTGACAGTCTTAAAGTTGAGCTCCACAAACATTTTGAGCAACGGATTGGATATATTGTGTAATAAACCCTGGTATTGTCTCCCAGTGTGGCCACTACTATGAAGAACAACACTTATTTGGTTCCTTAATAGACCCCTGGTATTTATAGACTGAACATTTTGTGTATTTTGAAAAAGCCAAAAGATCTGAGACAGGAAGATATTTGTAATTCTGCCAAGGCACAAGTTTGAGTCTCGACTTTATGAGCTGGATGGGTACAAGAGTAAGTGTGTTCACTAGTGGATGAGCCAAGCCCCCTGCAAATCACCCCAGCTGCAAAACACTGACCATTGTAAGGATCTCTTCCAAGTCTGAATGAGGGAATTTTCATAGAGTGATAGAAGCATGGTGTCTTTGTGATAAACAGCTCCCCAAAGGAAGTTAAAAGTAGTATTGGAGATGGAAGTGAAGAGGGCTAGAGAGTAATTTTTCTTAACCAGTAGGATGGAGGTGTTGACTGCCACTAATGAATTTACTCTATGAAAAAAAAAATTAAATAATTTCAGAGAACAATTGGGCTAATGCAAAAAATAATTCCTTAAGAGAGAAACAAGTCAATAGGGATCGAAGAGACCCCTTACATTTTCAGTCATATTTATATTAGTATGAAGTACAAGGCAAATTATATGCTATTGTGTTTCTGAACTTGGCGATTCATGAAGATTGAGGCTTTCTTCTGTAGGCTCTGTTGTGTTAGTTTAGATACCAGCATCATTAAGATATAGTTATATCTGGTGTGTCCAAGAATATGGGGGAAGTTGACATTTGAAATGGAATCTGTAGCACTAGGGATGAAGAGGGTCCTTTGGGTACTTTCAGTAGATTAGTGTACAATCACTGGATTGGTAGTTGATAGACAGAGGCCCAGTAGGCTGGTGGTGAGTTGGAGCTGCAGTGCCATTTAAATCGCTCAGAGGATGGGGGAGTGTTCATAACTGGGGGAGATCATTCAAAGGGGGTGGAGGCTGATGGCTGTCCTTTTGCGAACTAGAGAGGAAAAGTGAGATATGAAGAGATTGCAAACTAACCCCAAGGTCCTTAAAACGTAGATATAGATTCTAAGGCTGCCTTAGCATTAGTGTAACAGTTTCCAGTGAATAGTGTAAACCCGAGATGTAGATTCTTATGTTCTCAGTGATCATGGGAAATTCCACGTCTTTATCTGGGAACTGGAAATAATAGAGTAATTCAGATGTTGGACTGCCTACTATGTGCGAGATACCCTCCTCGCACATAGTGAAAGGCATAGGCTCTGCTCATAAGGCACTTCTAATAGTGAGAAGACAGACATGAATGTGAACCATGAGAATTCCATGAAATTTGCTGTCATGAAGATAGGTACCAGGCACACTTAGAACCCGGGAGAAAAAGCCCATAAGTCTACCGCAAGATATTAATACTTAGATTCATCTATCCCATGACTGACCTGTTCCCCTCATTTGGAGGAAAAAAAAAAATGATACTAAATGAGCAATTAAATGACTTTCCTCGTCATCTGTCATCTAAACTACTTGGGCATCCTCATCTCCCTTCTGCTTACTAATCTCTTGATTCTCTGGTCCATTCTTAAAACCACTGCTCCGTCTTCCTTTTAAAACTCTGAGGGGATCTTTATTGCCTGCAGAGTAAGTCCAGAGTCCCTGCCATGATTTCAGAGCCACGATTTCCTTTCTTCCCACTACGCTCCTCCACGAACTGAGCTCCAGTACGCTGCCCGCTCTCCTGCCTTAACGGGCAGCCAGCGTTTCCTACCTCCAGCTCTTGCTCATGTTCTTTCTTGCCCAGCTTTTCTCCACCTATCAAAAACAACGCGTGCATTCAAAGCTCAGCTCAAATGCTACCTGGTCCAAGAAGCCTGCTCTGATTCTCCCGGTTCAATTTAATTATTGATTCCTTGCGTCTCCACGATGCCCATTTGCAGACAACTTCTATGACAACGGTTGCATTCTGCTTTGATTATGCTTAACGTTTATAGTTCTAGGTCTTTCATTAAATTCTAAATCTCTGGAAGACTTTGGCAGGGACTGCATCCCTCATAACCCATTGACCTCAGAGCCCAGAGTTAATAAATAAACCCTCATCCAAGGCTGTTGAATATTGCCCAAGGTCAGATGTTAAGTGAAAGATCCAAGTCTAAAAACCTGGTTCATCAGATCTATATCAAGATTTTAGGAACTCCAAGACATTACCTAGCATGTATCCACTCCATCAGTTGCTTCATCTTGCAGAAACTTCTTTGTGAGTCCGTGGTGCAGAATCGCCAGTGTTGTCATGGCTCCTGAAATTTCAGGGGCAGCCAGGTTGAGGGGTAGTCGGGATGGATGTGTTTCTGTTGAGCATAATTTCCCCATCTACTGTACGCCCTATGAATATTTGAAGGGGAGTCTGAAAGCTGTTTCCTATGAGGGCAGTTAAGTTGAAATGCCAGAAGTAAAGATTAAGGAATATTAACATAAAATCTGTATTGTGAATTCTTTTACATAAATATGTTACCATTGTAGGGAGAAGTGGAGTCAGGGAGCTTTTCAAATGTCTGCATTTTAATACTCAAATGAAAAGTTTGTTATAAATTATGAAATGTGGAAATTCTTCATTCTTATAAAGGTCCTTGACAAAAGAATGTGCTGAAAGGAGATAATCGTGTGTGTGTGTGTGTGTGTGTGTGTGTGTATTCATTTTTCCAAGTATAATTTTCTGGTGCAAAAATGTGGGACAGCAGAAGGGAGTAGAGGTGAAGTGAGGGGTGACTGCCTTAGTCTTTGGTATTTTAAACCGATCTCTCTCATCTATCTATCTATCTATCATCTATCTATCTATATCTATCTATCTATCTATCTATCATCTATCTATCTATCTATCTAACTGTGTTGTGGGAATCATATACACGTTTCTGGTCGACCCAGCATTATCAACGCAGTGGGAGGTCTGGAAAGAGGAAGGGGATTGCAGAACAGCCCTCCCTTAACACTCTGCAAGCTTCCTCTGCTGGTCAGGGAAGGGTCCGAGTCGTTTATCATGTTATCGTGATCCGTGCTGCAGGTTCATGGGCTTTCACCTGAGGTCTTGCATTTACCAGCTGTCTGGCCCTGCTCCCTCCCCCTCCCTCCTCACCCTGGCTCAGGCCACCCAGCATCCTTCACCTGTTTCTCTTGCCATCTGGTCTGGTTTATAGTCACTTGTCTGAATGCTACTGGGCAGGTCTGGGGCTACACACTGGTCGGCTTGCTTCCCCAGAACAGGAAAATGCTGGTAAATGAAAGCATCAGTAGCCTTCTTGTTCTCCACTCTTCAACAGAAAGGGTTTGTTTTCTGTAATCCCCACAACGACTAAAGTGTTTGAAAATGAGCGCATTTAAACAGTCATCTTTGGTGGAAAAATTCCTACCAAGAGGTAATAGTTAAGCACCAGCCTCTGAAGTGGCACTGTAGGATTTCAAGCCCCTTTATCTCACAAGGGGGCAGGTCTTTGACCTCTATGTGCCCTAGTGTCCTCATCTGTGAAATGGGGGTAATAAAACCCACTTCATAGGGAATTTGTGAGGATTAAGCAAGTTAACATAGATACAGCACTTAGAAGAATGTCTAGCCCATAATAAACTTTATATAAATATCAAGCTACTGTTACTGTAAGAATGGTTTTGCCTGCTGCTCAAGAATTCAGTTTATGCTAATTGAAATGAATTATTAAGAGGGATTAGCCGCCTTCTTTTTTTTTTTTTTTTTTTTTTTTTTT
>NW_006769244.1:643418-691334 GCF_000442215.2 Lipotes vexillifer
GCCATGGCTCCCGCGCCCAGCAGCTCCGTGGCACGTGGGATCCTCCCGGACCGGGGCACGAACCCGTGTCCCCCGCATCGGCAGCCGGACTCTCAACCCCTGCGCCACCAGGGAAGCCCTAGCCGCCTTCTTGACCAGAGGAGACTGAGGCACTGGGCAGAGGCAGCTAGCTAATGGAGGTCAGGTGGAGCCCGTAGTACTGCTTGACTTAAAATGCATATAAACTCGTCATGGGCCTCTGCCCACCCTCTGCATATTCTTAAGGAAACATAGACACCCTAATGTGACTCTAAAATCAGATGGAGCCGTGGGGGTGTGTCCGTTGGGAAAGAGAAGTTGAGTTTAGATGAAAGTATAGCAAGAAAATAAATAGAGCAGTGAACCCTGAATGCAGTTCACGGCCAGCCAAGAGGCAGGGAGGCTCCATTCCCCTTTGCCCAGGTGTTTGAAAAAGTCATATCCAAACCTGTGCCGACCACAATGCAGTCCTGCAGACACTGTGATTTTACCATTTGCTTGCATCTGTGTTTTGCTAAAAGCTTTCAGTTTTAGGTGCTCTCCAGAACTCTTCAGACCTGGCAGGGACAGCCTCTCTCTTGCTGTCTTCTGCAAGCAACCTCAGGACAGCTGATTTCATTTGGGAAACTGCTGGGCATGACAAATTGCCCGTGTGTGTGTGTGTATGTGTGTGTCCCTTATATAGGAAACCAACTTGATATTTTTTCACGTTATGTTTAAAGAGGCATGTACTCTAGGCTCTGCAGGAAGATAGAGTAAGATTGTACTATTTAAATGCCAGCTTACTTCTCAATCCCTTTTCCTTATTTTGTTTCCCAAATGCTACCAACAGGAAGGGCACAAACACAGAGACAGAGAGGTGACCTCAGGGAAAGAACTGTGTATTTAACAGGGGTGACTGCTTTCACTGAGACCTCTAAGTGTCTCCTGTCCATCTCCTTCTCTCCTTCACCTCTTACTCACTAGAAGAATCCCCAAATACCTGTGAAGTTTCCCTAATAGAGTTCTTTTCCATTGCTGCTGTATATTTTTGTCTATTTTGTGTTTTTTTTTTCTGACGGAAAATATAAGGATTTTTATTTTGGTTTTGCTCTTAAATTAAGTATAATTATTCCCAGTTGTTAAAAATGGCATGAATAGTCATTTGTTTACCAGATAGATCTATGTCTACATCTATTTCCATGTCCATGTTCATTCTATACACAGCCCTCAGATAGAACTTGTATTCTTCACATCTCTTTTTTAATGTCTTCATGCAGCAGAGCTAGTGCAGTTCATGAGTGGCGAGTCAAGAGGTCTCTGTCAAAATCTTTCAAGAAAACTGGATATTGTGAATACTTTGTCTTTCATGATGAATATTTTTGTCACTGTTAAAGCTTTAGCCAGTCTTCTGGTTAATGTAAAAATGTCTGTTTAAAAAAAAAATAACAGCTCCAATTTAGTGATAATAAGGTTACCCATCTGACTCTGTTAGAAACTGATCACCAGCCAGAAATCTCTAGTTAATGTGAAGATTAGCTGGCAGTCATCAGGCACTGGTAAGAAACATCCAGGATAGTAAAAGGCTTTCCTATGGTTAACAGATTCATCCACAGGAGTGGTAAGCCCATCCCATTAATAATCCTGTCAAACTAGAGACAAACCTAGTGAATTTAAACGCATCTTAGGAAAAGGAGAGGCAGGGACAGATTCTGCCTGTTTTACCTTTGATGGGCTGACTGCCACCATTTTTCTAACATGAAAAATCCTTGCATGTTTCTAGTTGCTAACATCTGGCAAACGGCAGGGAGTATACTGTGCTGTGTTTTGCATGTGTTATAACCTAGTGCGTTCATCCTAAACGGGGTACTCAGTAAAAAGAGAATTTTAAAAGTTCAAGAATTAGGAAGACTTGACAACATATATTTTCGAAGAGTTAATAGGTGCACAGGGTACACAATTCCAAAGACACAAAGTGAGCAGGATGGGAGCAAGCAGGAAGACTTGATTTGAAGCGGTGTTTTTCCGCTGATTTGTTTCAAGCAGTATTTTTTCATGTCGGCTGTTCTGACAAAATCATTTGCACGCGGGGTGGTGGGCAAGTGGTGGTGGCTTTTTGTTTGCTTGGTTTTGGCTTTTGCTGATGCAAAAAGACATGAGTGTAGTCCTGATGCAAATGTTTTTCTTCAACTTAATGACATTACTTGGCCAGATATTTTTCGCCAGTATCCTCCCTTCCCCCATCCTGTGAGCTGAAGCCTTCTTTGCTTTCGTTCTCTTCTAAGAAGCTCACTGGCAATAAGCAGGTGTACATGGGTAAAAATATGAAATAGTTAAATAAAGAATCTCAGGTAGACTGAAGGTGGAATGAAGGAATGATATGTTAGAAAGAGTTATATACATTAACTATGTAAAAAACACACCTATGTTATAACTTGTTGTTTAAATGCAGTTTTCTCATTCCAGTATCCTTTTAATATAAAATAGGTTTTTAATTTGAAGCAAATCATTTCGGATATAGGGGAGGAAATAAAGACATTACGCTGCCTTTAGTCTCAGAAGTAGTTGTAGGGAACAATAAAAACCACAGTGATGGTGATTTCAGCCCTTTCGAAAGCAGATCCATAGGCCACAGAGGCCGGCTGAGCTGTGCCTTATAGTTCATCAAAGGAGGAGCTTAGAATGAGCCTAAAACAAAAACTCACAAGGTCATATAGAAGAATTCTGAACTTTCAGCATGTTTGTGTCATTAAAATCCAAATGGCTTACTTTGTAAGATTTTGTGGTGATTATACAGATTGCGAGATTGTCATTAAAAAAAAAGAGGAAACTAGCAGGGAGTTATTTTTGGTTTATAGAGACACAAGGGCTTATGGACTTCTTCGGTAACAAAGTAAAAACATTTTAAGAGGGCTTTCCTGGTGGCGCAGTGGTTGAGAGTCCGCCTGCCGATGCAGGGGACGCGGGTTCGTGCCCCGGTCCGGGAAGATCCCACATGCCGCGGAGCGGCTGGGCCCGTGAGCCGTGGCCGCTGAGCCTGCGCGTCCGGAGCCTGTGCTCCGCAACGGGAGAGGCCGCAACAGTGAGAGGGCCCGCATACCGCAAAAAAACAAAACAAAACAAAACATTTTAAGAAACAAGCTATTTTGGAATGATGGAATATTTTTAGTCCTTTTTAGATTATTACAGTTTAATTATGAAAACAACAGTGTTTTATGTCTTCAGGGTCACTTGTTATTGTGTACCAGAGCTGATTCATACAGGTTTGTGATTGTGCACAATTCTTTCTAGTTTCCTGGTTCAGTAAAGTCAGATTGGTACTTGAAATTGGCCACAGTGGTTGTATTTACACCATAAACATTGGCAAAAGCTACCTACCAGGGCTTTTTTTTTTTTCCTGGAGAGCTGGTTATTAAATATTTATCAGCATATCACTGGATATAAAGCCTGAGTTGCATAAATCACGTTATGGGAGAAATCCAAAATAAGTAGAACCATGGTTTGGAATTCAATAAATGTATTAAAGGGGAAAACAACCTAGTGAAGGAGAACCAGAAATGTGGCATTTGTGGCAGTTTCCACAATATTTTCCACACGTTGTAAGAAATACGGTTTTCTGTTTTTCAAAGTAGCTGCTGGCCTCGTCTTACCATTTTGGATGGAATAACACGAATCATATCTTCATCAAGTGACTATCAGCCACAGGACGGGGGGTCCTTCATCTTGCAAAAGCCCCCCTTGTGGAAGAGAGCTAAGATCCAGCTCTGAAAATAATACGTTGCTTCTGGGGAAGCTCTAACAGTTACATGACATTTTTTCCTTAACCTCAAAATATTAATAGCTCTAATAGCTAGCATTTTATAAATATATTGTAGAATGTGAAGTGTGAGGAGACATTGAGTCAAAATAATAAAAATCAGATCCCTGCACATCACCCCTCCACCCCGCCACTTGCCCATTTTCCATGATGCTGGGGCACTTTGAACAAGAATAAAGAGTTACTTCTATTATTGGGATTCTCTGAGCTAATGGACAGTCTGACCCCTGGTATAATGCCATTCTACTGATGTATCTCAGATTTTTGACACAAGGGATGATTGGCCAAGGAAAATAGAAAACGTGTATCTGTTTTGCTGGCAGCTGCTTCCTGCAGACTTCTCGTTGTCAGCCGTGTAGTCAAGATTTTGTGGTATTGCTTCTGGCCGGGAGCAGTCACTCACCCAAGTACTATTCCTTACACCCTTGCTACTCAAAGTATGGTCTGTGGACCAGCAGCTTTGGCACCAATCAGGAGCTTGCTACCAACACAGAATCTTGGGGGCCGTTCTAGACCTACCGAATCAGAATGTGATTTGCAAGATCCCCAGGTGATTTGTATGAACATAAACTTTAGGACACACTGCCTCACCTGTTGGCTATCTGAGGAGCTCTCTGCTCTTTGAAAGAAATGGTAGGTTTAAGACACACAGAGAAACAAACTCAAGTTTGGATAAATGTCCGAACAATCAGTTTTATTCACGGTATTGTCTTTCCCATCACCCGCCTCTAGTCTCCCATTACAAACTTATTTGCAGAGGTTAAAAAAAAAAAAAAGAAGCACAGCCATATCCCCAGTGTAGAGAGAGAATAACCTGGAATTTCCAAAGGGAACCATATTTTTTGGACTATTTAACTATTTCTAAACCTTGATTTTACATGGTAACCTGCTAAAGTTGAAGCCTCACATTAAATAGCAGTTCTCTTTCTCATTCCTTCTTCTAATTTTTTAAATTAAAGCCTTTATTTTAGAACAGTTTCAGATTTACAGAAGAGTTGCAAAGATAGTACAGAGAGTTCCCATTTACCTCATGCTCATCCATCTCTCTTGATTTTTGACCAGAGTTGTACTTACTTCTCCCTGATTGGCAGAGTTTCCTGGCTAAGGAAGCAAAGTTACAGCACCTAACACAAATAGTATTTGATTAAGGCTAATTACAGTGCTGTCACATAAAAAGGGGAGAAAAGAAAGCTGGCTTTTTCCACCAGCAGTGAAATAACCTGCTGTCTATCTACTGACTTAATAGCTTTAATTGCCAGAACATAATCAAGATCTGGTGAATTTGTTTGAACATATCAGCAGGCACCAAATATTCAATGAGATCAAGTTGTATAACTAGTTGTGCTCTAACTCGAGCTGAAATCCCTCTGACAAAGTAAGCTTTGTAGCCTAAAAGGCAACAGCTGTTGGAAGAGGCCCTCTGTTATGATGATTTGAGTTATTAACACTCTCTGAACTAAGAAAGTCTTAGGTTTAACATGGCTGCCTTAGATGAGCAATAACCAACCCTCTACTATGTCTGACTTCTTAGTTTGATGAATTAGGTCAGGAGTGTATTTACACTTTCTTTGGAGACTCATTCTGTTTCCCATTTATTGAGAACTTTTTCCCAAAGAGACAGCAAAAATGGGCATTTCCTTTAAAAGACTTGGTTAGTATATTTCAGACCATCAGTAAGAGTCAAACATGACAGCAACCATTCTTCCACATTTTATTGACTTCTACTTTCTGGTTCTTAGGAATGTAGAACCAGACATTAAGGCACGTATAAGACAGTCTAGGGAATTCCCTGTCAGTCCAGTGGTCAGGAATCCATGCTTTCACTGCTGAGGGCCTGGGTTCGATCCCTGGTCGGGGAACTAAGATCCCACAAGCCGTGTGGTGCAGCCAAAAAAAGACAGTCTACTTCCAGGAAGCCAGACCAGGAAGTGAATCTAACAAATGATTTTGAAAAAGGGGGTCCCAGGATGGGCCCATCTGGGGACCTTGCAAAGACAATCACATCTGACTGGTTCCTCCCTACCCTGTTCAAATACTCAGTACCTGCTTCAGGACAATCCAATGGAGGATTGTCTGTTGGTTGCTAAGTATGTATACCCTTGAGCTTTCTGAAAATCGAGTTCAAGTGAAAAGAACCCTTTTTGTGGAATAGTAAAAATAATTCCTCTCCCATTTAGTAATCATTGAATTCCTCAGAGGAATTCAAACTCTTTACCAACAAAGGATCCAGCCAAACTTCTCAAAAGAAGGTAAAGGTAGGTAGTATTGTTTTCTTAACTTTCAGAAACAGAGGCATGAAATTGCAGACTAAGAAGTAAACCCAGCTTAGCGGCCCCCAGTCACTTTCCCAGAGACGACCCTTTTCGGGAGGACGGCCATTGTTAGGGTGCAGGGCAACAAAGAGGTGACAGTTTCTGTCTGTTACCTTGCAACTCCAGCTCTGTTGCTGGACTGTGCTTAGTGACTTAGCTGCTCTCTAAGAAGGCTCCAATGTCTGCAACAGACCTGTCTCCTGGGTGACTCCTAGGTAACTGGTGGACTGAGCCACAGGGACTTGAGTAAAAGGGTTTGGGCTGGGGGGATATCTCCCCCATTTCTTTTCCTCTTCCTTCTTCCCCAGCCAGGATTTCCTGATCTGTTTGCCTCCAGCATTGCCTCACAGGCCCTGAGAGGCTGTGGCTCCCGTGAAGCTGCTGAGGGGCTAACAAGCTGCTTGCGCCGATGTTCACATGTGCAAAAAGCTTAGCGTGTCAGGAGGACCATAGGATGGGGCAGACGGCTGAGGATTCGGCTTTTCAAGTTCCTACTGTTAATTTTTTCTTTTTGTTTTCATTTTCCTTTGCCTCTTCTGAAGAGGCCCAAAGTGAAGTCTGTCCTAATTTTAAACTTGCCTCTGTGACTGCCCTGTAATTTTCATTCCACAGACTAAATTGGAACATGTCTCCGTAGGCTGGGCTCAGAGCATCTCTTTCTGTGAAGCTTTAACAAACTACCCTTGATATAGCAGAGGAATTTCAGCATAAGAATCCAGGATTCAGTCTTTGTCAGATGACCACCTTGGGAAGAGCTTTGTCTAGTTCTAGAAGGTAGTGGGCGAGGAGGGTAAATATACCCATTGGCTACAGCCGGTCATCTCTTAAAACAGATGCATTTCAACAGATGCCCACAGGACAACATGTTTATATTCCTTCTTTGACATGAGGAAATTTGAGAAAATTTTTACTGCCGTCATCTGACTCAGATTCTTTGTGTGTGTACTTCCAAGATTAGAGCTGTGACTCTGACCAAGAAGATCATGTAACTCTCATTTTCTGTGGGACCCAGCCCCTTATCTTCCTTCCCTCACGTAGGCCTCCTGAAGTGACCTCAGACCACTGTGAGCTTTCTTTTCCTCTGAATTTCTAGGACAAGCATAACTTGGATCTCCGTGGTTCCCTCCAACTAAATGATAGTCTCTGTTTTCCGTTTTGTATGTGTCCATCACCTGTCAGGTGTGGGGTGAGATAGATAACACAATCTCAGTGAATGATGCTTCAATTAAGTAATTATTACCCACTATAATGATCTAAGAGTCAAGAATTTTCTTAGCATTTTAATCAGGGGTACTAATGGCCTTAAAAAGTTCTTCCATTAGAAAGATGGAATATTTATACTTTCTGTACATATATCTGCCCTACAAACAGAAGATAGATTTCTATTTACCTAGGAGCATGGAAGAAATCAGCAGTCATCATCCTAGTTTTTTCTTCAATGACAGTCACTGTTTTGCCAGATGAGTCCATTACAAGTAACTGTTCATTCCCTTCAGAACCCAGAATGCCTCAGAAACTTCAATACCTGCCAATAGCTGAGGCCAAAAAGGCTCAGACAATCATGAAAACTACTGCTGGCCACTTAGTTTTTTAATTCCATGAGCACACTTGAACTCCGACCTTGATGATGGCCGGCTTCCTTTCTGCCGTAGAGTGGTACCGAGTATGAGGGAGCTACGTCTTGAATCCTATTTCTGCTATGGAGGCCTCAGAAGAAGGATTTCAGCCTGAAAGCAGCAGCCCCACAACCTGAATCCCCTTGGGTGCAGTCTCAAGAGGGCTAGGAAAGGCCCATGCTCTGGGCATCATCGATCTTTGGGCCACCTGGTTTGTACTAGTAGATGTCAAAAACTGGGGACACTCTGAGATTTTACCCTATTTACAGTCTACCCAGTTGGCTGCCTCTCTTCATATAGGCGGCTTTGTTAAAATGCTTTCGTTCTGCTGGAAAAGACCTACCAGTGAAACACATGTGGTTGGTGCTCTCAGATGGTAACTGTCTGGCGCCCAAAAGACCAAGCTCTTTCGTTCAGTCCCCACAGAGACTTGTTAGCTCCACCTAGGGAAAAAAATGGTCTAAGAACTGTGAATTCCAGCTCCCATGCAGGACAGCCATCTTTTAAAAGTGTGCCATTGGTCCCAAGAGAAATCAGTAGAGGATGATGGATGTGCTGGCATGAATCCAACACTACTGCAAGACAAACAATGCAAGCACAGCTCTACAAAGTAATTAGTATCATTGTCATGTACGTGAAGGACAACAGAGTGTTATTATCACTGTGCTCCTGATACTAATAGTTTTCCAGAGCCCCAAGGGGATAGGTACTTTAGCCACGTCGGAAAAATGGAGAAGGAGCCCCGTTGGCTGCAAACCTAGCGCAGACCTGAGTGTGATGATAGACGTTGACTCACCTATGGTTCTGCCATCCGGTGACTCTCTCGACATGGCCCAAACTTGGTCAGATCCGCTTCCTCTGCTCTTCCTTTGAGTCAGGTTGGTACTCTCTGGCAGTGTAATTCCCTCCCTTAACATTTTAGCTGTGTGTACACTTTATGTCTCACCTTTCCTGCTACGCTATAAAGTCCCTGAGAGTAGAAATGCTGCCATATGCATGTATGTATTCCCCACATTGTCTTTGGTACAGAGATCACACCCAATAAATATGTAGTGAAAGAATGAATGGTTGAGCAATGACAGAATACAGAAATAGGCAGAGCATCTCTAGACTATCAGTGGTAGAGCCATATCTAAGCTCCGTCGACAGAAAAGGGTCCACGGGCACAGCCACCAACAGGCGGAGTAGTCAGAAATACAAACGAGAGGAAACAGACAAATGACGACACTGATAGATGAAGAGTGGTAGCATCATTTGACTCCTTCCACTGTGTCTGGTCTGCTCACAGAAGCTTTTCTCTTCGTTTTGTTTCTGGGATCTGCGTTGGGTATTGTTTGTGGAATTCACTCAGGAAAACTTCGTAATTTTCCAACATAGTTAATATTCAGATATGAAAAATCTCTTACAGTTTAAATGGTGAATAGATGCTAATTTATACATATATACTTATGCTCAGAATGCCTAATTAATGATCTTCCGTGTCAGTCATGGGTATGTTAATGAGCTTCTTTTGCTCCTGTGTCATAATTGCATTGCGCCTCTCTAGCTTGAGGTTGGGAGAACATTTTAGCTGTGGGTTATGCAAATGATGCAAAATAACAACAAAACAACTAAAAATTATTCAGTGATTCATAAGTTTAGAGAATGTGGAAGTATATGATCATAACAATTTAGTGTGCGTAGATGTAAAGACAGCCCCCCCCCCCCCAAAAAAAAAGGGATCAGCTACTTTCGTAGTAACTCCATTTGCTGAGTTAAAAAAAAGGTTTGTTTGATGTGCAGGACTATCTTTCTTTGGTCCAAACAGTCAATTCACCATCTTTTTTACCCTAAGGACAAAAAGGCTCTGTGATAAAGGGAACTCTATCAATAGGTTTTATCCTATATTTAGATCTGTTCTATTTCTCAGAACCCAGAAGTGCCAGCTTCTACCTACCTTCCGTGGTCTTTCTTTTCTCTGCCTTATTATTGTATTTGATTTCTTCCCCAAACTCTGGCATATTTTTTCAGCCAGAAACCTTCCCACTTTAATCTGGCATAGTCAGGTTGATACCTGACGTTTCACATTTTGGCTCTGTGACTTTAGGCAACTTAATTGACCTCTCTGAGCCTCTGTTTCTTCACCTGTAAATGGGGAAAGAATACCAGTTGTTAGAAAAGATATGAAAATGAAGCGAGTTAAAGTGTCTGAAGCCCATTGCAAGGCACGTAGCAGGTGATAGGATTGCCCCTGTTTTCCCTCCCTTTTTCTATCCCTCCCTGATAAATGCGGTGGTTAAGACTGCAGCATCTAGAGCTAGACTGTCTGGGTTGTTGTTTTTTGTGGGGTTTTTTTTTTTTTTTTTTTGGTTATCTTTTTATTTTATTTTTTAACTTTTTATTTTGTATTGGAGTACAGTTGATTGACAATGTTGTGTTAGTTTCAGGTGTACAACAAAGTGATTCAGTTATACATATACATGTGTCTATTCATTTTCATATTCTTTCCTCAATTAGGTTGTTACAGAATATTGAGCAGAGTTCCCTGTGCTATACAGTAGGTCCTTGTTGGTTATCCATTTTACATATAGCAGTGTATACATGTCCTGGTTCCGCCATATCCCAGTTCTGTGACCTCAGACAAGTTACTTAGCCTTGCTGTGACTCAGTTTCTCGGTATTTAAAATGTCAGTGCTTGGCATTTAGTAAGTGCTCAAAAAAAGGCAGCTGTTATTATCTGAGAATCCAAGCAGCTGGGTGGCAACAGCCCTCTGCAGATCTGTTTGTGGATCGGTGTCATCTGCTGTCAGGGTCAGGAAGCCCTTCTCCTGGGTTACAAGCAGAGTGCCTCGGCCCTTTGTCAGGGACAGC
The DNA here is from genome assembly GCF_000442215.2 of Lipotes vexillifer. Lineage (NCBI taxonomy): Eukaryota > Metazoa > Chordata > Mammalia > Artiodactyla > Lipotidae > Lipotes > Lipotes vexillifer. Next base: position 654,011 of record NW_006769244.1, read on the forward strand.
AGGGCACACAGACGCTGGCCCTGCTTCTAGATCTTCTCTGTGTGGAGGCCATCCCCTCCGTTTCCCCTCTCCTCTACGGAGAAATCTGTGTTCTTTGTGAGAGTAACACAAGCATAGTTTTGTACTACCCCTCCTGAATATACATGGCTCTCCCTGCCTCTCTGTGCAGGGGTGGAGTCTGGAATGCCCAAGCTCTCTGTTCCTCCCCTGTGTTCTCCCTCCCTCCTCCCCTCTGACAGGCTGTGGGAGGAATGAAGGGCTTTGTGCCAAACCTTTCACTTGGGGCCTCTATTTTTCCTTTCTTTTTATGCCAAAGGCAAAATAGTTGAGTTTGCTTTTGCTGGAAGTGAGGCTTCTGAAACCAATCAGCTAGCCCTGACATTTTTAAGATAACAAATTATTCTCCAAGTGGTATCAGAATGTGACTTTTCATGATCCTGATCTATAAGTGGAATGAATTGCTTGGCTTTTTAAGAATGATGAAGCCGTGAATTCTAATAACTGATCCCCCAAAAAGCAGTCAAATTTAGCCCCTTAAGTTCTCCAGATATACCCACCACAGCAAGGCTAGCACTTCATATCCAGGGCTGTGATTTACAGATTTTCAAAATGCTTTCAGAAAAATTCATTTGATGCTCACATATCCCTGGCTGGTAAACATGCCAGAATATATTATTCCCATTGTACAGTTAAAAACCGAAACAAAGCAAACAATCAAATAAAAAACCCTAAGCTCAGAAAGATTAGGTGACTTGTCTACTAATTACATTGATAGGAAGTCCAGTGTCCTGACTGGGACTCAGAGATTTTAGACCAGTAGCTTTGGTGAATCAGAAAAGGCAAGATGATCTTGCAGTAACCAGTTGTACCTGCCCCCCTCATCCCACTGGCTTAACACAACAAATATTGCCCCTGCCACATTTCCAACTCGAAGCTCGTGGGAGAAGGGTACGGAGGCTCTGCTCCACCTGGCCACTCAGGGATCCAGGCTGACAGAGGCTCCAGCATCTTTTGACACTGCCATCTCGATATGTGACCTCAAGGTTTGCTGCAGCAGAGGAAGAGAAGGTGGAGAATTCACAGAATTTCTCTGCTCATAGCCTATTGGCCAGACTAGCTGCATGGCCCCAGATTAACCACATGGGAGCCTGGGAAATCCTCCCATACACTCAGAAAAGGAGGACAGCCAGCTCTGATGAGGCCCAGAAATCTCTACTGCAGGCTTTTAGGTGGTCCGTTTAAAGACACTCTGCAGTACAGGGAGCCCATTTGGAATTAAGGATGCTTTATAATAAATATTGTAACAGGGACATTATTTTCATTTGTTTGAGAAGGATGGAAAGAGCTAAAACCAATTTAAACAGCACCTGATGTATGAGGTAGTTGCCAGAAAGAAAAGGGAGATAATTTGTATTCACAATGGGTCATGCTAACATTTCCCTTTGTGTTTGTTTTAAATTTTAGCCTTATTGAGGTATAAGTGACAAATAAAATTGTAAGGTATTTGATATATGTATACATTGTGAAAGGATTTGATATACATTGTGAAAGGATTCCCCCCATCTAGTTAATTAATGTCCATCACTTCACATCTTTGTCTCTTCTTTTTTTTTTTTTTTGGTGAATATTGTTCCCTTTTTGGACCTGATAGTTAAAAAATAAGAATGTTCTCCAAAAAGTAAACAGAAAACGTGTGCTCTAAATGTACTGATTCTCTCCCTCCTTTCCCCTCTGTTCTATAGAGAAACTTTTAAATTAAAAAAGAAACTCTTGAAGTTATTCCTTAGGAAATATTAAGGTTTACTCTTAAGATATTTTAGAAAACGCATCGTGTCATTCCCAACAAGTTTTATTAACCACTCAGGTTATTTCCCGGGAAATAAGCATCTCCATGGTTTGTCCTCTCTATGTGATTGATGTACAGGAAAATTGCAATCAGGGACATGAACCAGTTTGACTCTGAGCTGCATAGAGGGCTTGGCTGTGGATGGCCTTTTGGTGTGAAAGATTTTAGAATATTCAGAGATAAGGATGGGACCTGTGAGCTGAACAGAAAATAAAATGGTCCAGGGCCAGCTGGACTGCGTGAGATTGTTCTCATGCAAAGTGAATCTCTTGCATCCATCTCCGTTCCATATGGTAATCTGCCACAGAACCAGTTGCTGCCTGAATATCCTTGTGTTTGAACTGCCATCGCCTCCAGCCAGTGGACTCACCTGCGGAGCTTCCCTATGGCTCCTGCCCTGCTCTGTGCATTCTGGAAGCAGCCGTACTTGTCATGGGTGGAGGATCGGCCCAGTGTGAGCTCCCTACTAAACACCTATCAGCACAGCAGAAATTCTTAGAAAAGCTTTTCCACAGAAACAGAGACATGTTTTTCACCCCCATCCTTCTCTTTCAAAATGAAGTTTTGTTTTGTTTTGTTTTGTTTTGTTTTGCGGTACGCGGGCCTCTCACTGTTGTGGCCTCTCCCGTTGCGGAGCACAGGCTCCAGACGCACAGGCTCAGCGGCCAGGGTTCACGGGCCCAGCCGCTCCGCGGCATGTGGGATCCTCCCGGACCGGGGCACGAACCCGTGTCCCTGGCATCGGCAGGCGGACCCCCAACCATTGCGCCACCAGGGAGGCCCCAAAATGAAGTATTTTTTTGATAAAGTGAATTTTAAAACATAAACTAGGAATCCAAAACACACATGCCAACAGTAATTATCATCATCATTGGCATTTGTATGTAAATCTCATGACGTGGGGAGTTCAGCCTTTTTCACAGGCATCACCTTAGTCTCAACAGGCACTTCTGAGTTTCATAGGTCAGAAATTTCATTCTCTGTATTCCAGGGAGATAAAATGTGAAAGTGAAGCGACTCATGCGAGGTGACAGGCAGGACACACAGACAGATGAGAACGGGGTTTCCCAAGTGTGCCTGGGCATGAGAGTCCACCGACACTTGTTAACAATATGGTTCTCAGGCTGCAGCTCAGAACTACTGAATCCAAATTTTCAGGAAAGAGGTCCAGGAATCCTTCTTTTTACCAAGCACTATGAATAACTTGTGTGACACACAGTTAGCAGTAACCTGATCCAGCAGAAGGGACAACTCTCTCGTTTCAGCCTCCTGTCACCACTGGAAGGAAAGGAAAGTCTCTAAGACGAGAAAGTTTACCCCAAGAATTCAGATGCACTGTGGGAATAGCAGGTACTTCTGCCCATCCTTGGAATTTTCAAGAAAAGTACAGTTTTATGTATTTTTAAATGTCAACACTTCATACCACTGGTTTTCAAAAAAGGCCCTTGGGACTAATAGTCGTGTCTGTAAGCATTCTCCAGGTGGTCAGAAAATGGGGTGCTTTCAGAATTGGTGTTTTTTAAGTGTAACTTTTGACTGGGTAATAAATGCACAAAGTACAAAATTCAAAATGTTAAAAACAGTATATCGTGGAAGATAAATCTCTTTTCCACCCCTTGTTTTCCTGTCTCCCAGTTCCGTTTCCTGAAAGCAACCACTGTTACCATTTTCTTGTGTTTCCTTCTAGTGACATCCCAAGCATATATATGCATATGTGAGCGAATACTTTTTTTAACCCAAATGGTATCCATGTTTAACATCTATGTCACTGTGTCTATTTAAATTGATACTTTTCCTCTGATGACGCACTGATTTTGTGCTGTAGCTTTTGTAATAGAGAACGCTAAGATCCCCAGTGGCTTACCACTAAAAGTTCATTTCTGTCATGTGCAACAGGCCAGTGTGGGCATTCAGTGGACAAGCAACCAGCTCCTTCCATCTTGAAGTTTGTCCATGGGTTTTGGAACCTTTTGCTTCCAGCTGATGGGGAAAAGAGAGAGCCTAGAAGATCATGGGGAATCTTGCTGGAGGTTTTTATGGGTCACCCCTGGAAATGGCACACATCATTTCTTCCCACAATCCTTTGGCAAGAACTAAGTCGAATATCTCCATCTAGCTGCAAGGAGAGCTGGGAAATGTAGTTCTTTACTGGGCAACCAATCACCAGTATCCAATCCATACAGGTGAAGGGGGCCACACATCTTGGGTGGACAGCTAGCTATTCTGCTAATCTGTAGTTTTCATCCCCAAATGTACCTGGCTTATTTTGTAATTACAGTGAGTGGGGTTTTTGACTCTTGGCATGTGGGAGGACAGTGGGGAGGTTGGTGAGGGATTTTTATACGACAGATGTGACCTGTTGAGAGTGTGAGAATGACCACTTTATTCAGGAGGCCAAAGATCAAGTTCAGCTTTTGCCCCCGCTAGTACGTGAGCCCAGGTCCCAGAACTGCCCCATTGCATCTGTCTGTGAACAGGGAAATCCATTGCCCAGCTGAACACCATTTGACCTCCTCAAACTAAATGATTTCCCTATTATCTAACGCAGATAGAGCCAAGAATAGAGGGATTCCAGCATCCCCAAATCCAAGTCTACCTATAAAACATTCTAGCAATATTCTTATTGTCCTTTTCAAGATTTAATTTAATGTTCCCTCCCCACACCCTCCTCTCTTGCTAGGCTTGCTACACAGCAATTTTCAATTTTTTTTTTACTTACAAAACTTTCTTTGCTACTAGAGGGGAAAAAAGTGAGCAAAAACAAATCAGCAGCATAAAGAGCTTTTGTAAGTTAAATGTTGCAGAGGGAGAAGTTCTGAACCTGCTGGGAACATCGCAGCCTAACCTCCCTCCCGCCACCTCCTGTCAGTGGTGGAGGACGGCTCCCTCCTCCACAGCTCTGCCTGCGTCAGCCCCCAGAATAGAAGCTTTGAGATGAAGCAGTGATGGAAGGAAAAAGCAGAAGGAGGTGAGCCGCATCTTTTCCCTACCATCCAGCCCGGCCTCTGTGAACCGGTGGCCTCACCGGTGGGGCTCTGGCAGGCAGGGGAGGAAAGAGGCCTCGCGTCCCCCTGGGCATTTCCGCCTGGGTTTTCTCTTCCTTGCTGGTCTGCGTGGCCTCTGTGGTCACGGTTCTCCATGTCAGCACATTCGAAATTGCTGACTGTAAACACCGAAGGCAGCGTGCCTGCTACTGAAGAAGCCACAAGGAAAACAGCTCTGGGCAACTGCGGATGTTCTCGGTGTGACTTATTCCCGGCTCCCAGCACTGGCCCTTTACCAAGTCCAGGGCTCTGTGGTTTGGGTGGCATGGGGAGAAAGACAGAAGGAGGGGGACAAAGAAGGAGATTGGTCTTTTGAGATCTTTTCTTAAGGAAGTAAATATTGGTTTTCTGTGGGGTCCTTTCTTTGGGAGCTGGGACAGGAGAGGAATTCGGACAGCTGGAATGAATGGGAGGACTTCCAGCCAGCAAAATAAGAGGATGACAACCGAACCCACGCACAGATAGAAGTTGGGAGCCATTGGAGTCCTGAGGGAGTTCGCCAGATCTTGGGAGGAAATGGTTACCAAAATACCATTGTCAACCAGATCACCTCTTCAAGCCTCTGGGGCTGGCCCAGAGTGGCACCCAAAGCCACGATGGTGGGTGGTACCCTTCCCACGGAGCGGGACTTGGCGGGATTCTGAGCTCGGCGGCAGCGGGTCTCTGGGGCCCTGTCTGGGGACTTCCACAGGCCAGGGTGTGTGTCTTTGTAGCCTGTCAAACCACAACCATTCACAGAGGGCATGTGGATTAGAATCTTCCATGGTCAAACCAGGAAGAGTGTGTTACCCAGCTGCAGAAAGTTTGTTAGTCTGTGTGCTTGTGCTTAAGATAGCCAGCTTCATTTTTTCTTGTAAGGACTACAATGGGAAATCAGGAAGGAGGCTCTACCTAGAACAATTCGTGACTGTGTATCGAGAGCCTTGTATGTAAAAGTGATAGAGGCTGGGTTCTGGGGTGGATAAGTCAGTTCCCCAGAGAAAAAGAACCAAGAGGACAAATATATGTCTATGATATGCATATGAGGATATAGAGATACATATAACCATGTATCCAATAGGGTATATATGCCAATAGGGGTGTGTGTGTAAATATATATATATATATATATATATATATATATATATATATATAGATGAAGATAAGATATATATATATATATACCTTACATATGAGATAGATATATGTACACACATATACATCATATATATTATATATATCACATATATCCTATATGTCGACAATGTGCGGGTATATATGTACATATACATATATAGGGATGTATATATAATACCCGCTCACATTAAGGAGGGCAATGCTTTACTCAAAGTCTACTGATTTAAATGTTAATCACATCTAAAGAAATAACCTTCACAGCCCCATCTAGACTGGTGTTTAACCAAAGAACTGGGCACCATAGCCTAGTCAAGTTGACACATAAAATTAGCCATCACATGGAGAATTTGTACATTGGGAGTGGAACGTTATATTCAGATGATATGTCAAATGATAGAAATTTCTTTAGAGTAAAACATGTTATATATAGGTCAGGCTGTCTCATTGACATGCTTGCTGGTTTCCTTGTGACAAATTATACTTGGTGTAATCTCTGATCTTAATGGGCATTCACTGGAAAGAATTCTTTTTACCTTGATGTCAGAGGAATAGCACATGGGCTAATGCAGAGCACTGAAAAAGTGAGAGTTCAATTCCTGATCCTGCCTCTGTCTTATGATTAGAGCCTGAGAGTAACTAATTTCTACCACCACTTCTGTACGTTGAGAAGCGTGTCGATAAGGCACAGAGGCTGCATCGCTAGAGGGGAGAGTGCGAACCCTGGGATGAAACTGCCCAGGTTCAGATCCCAGCTCAGGCACTACTGGTGTGTTGTTTAACCCACCTGTGCCTCAGTCTCCTCCTATGTACAATGGGGATGATACTAATAGTTTCTACCTCTTAGGGCTCTTGTGATGATTAAATGTATTAACATATGTAAGTGTCTGCACTTACAGACACATAGTGCCACATAAATGTTTGCTCTTATAATGATTACTTCCTGGGAATATGAAGAGATAAAGTCTGAGTAGAAGATGGAGATGGTTGAAGGAAAGTTTTTAGAAGTAGGATAAGCATAAGCACTTTGCTCTAATTCAGTCCATGTTTGAGACTACTTTCTGGTGCTGTCCTTTAGGGAATTCCATTCATAATCCCCTTAGATGAGTTGAAACCAAGGTGGAGCCTCCTTGTATTCAATTCTGCACTGAAGTTAATAGTGTCATGGCGAATTTCCGGGGTATTAATAATGAGCTAATTCAGCTATGAATGTTAAATGTCTTGGAAGCAGTTTCCTGATGAGCAAATAGCAGATGTGGCAATGGCCACGGTCTAATTGCCCCAGAGGCAGTTAAATATAGTTTTAGCCCTTTTCCAAGCAGTTATTTGAAAGCTGAAATATTTTCCCCGAAAGGCCTGTCAGTTGTTCTTAGACTCCCAAGTGTAGCACAGAGCAGAAGCTGCACTTGGGAGTGTGTTTCCTTCCTATACATCTAATTTATCTCTGTAAATTGTTGGGTTTTCAACATAGGTTTTGTTTTGTATACTTCCATGTATAACTTTTTGGTGTAGAGCAGTGGCTTTTATTGTCCTGCAAACTAATACTAGTTACCTTTTATTAAGATTTTCCGTGTGTCAAGCACCATACTGAAGGCTTTATATGTATCATCACATGTAATCTTCACAATAATCCAACAAAGAAGGTACCATTATTATCACTATTTTCCATTGGAAGGAACTGGGCGGTTACTCTAAGGGGTAACCCTTAGAGGGGTTACCTTGCTCCAGGTTCACCATGGGTAGCTGAATTCCAGGTGGCAGGAATACAAAAGCTCAAACACTTACCACAATCCTCTAATGTTCTTGAAGTTCCGTACATTCACATCAGCCCTACCTTCTGCTAGGGGCTTGGGGGTGTTTTGCAAGGTGTGTGCTCAACTGCTCTCAGGTTTGTAATTGTTTTATTAAATAGTACTGAGTCCAGTCTGGTGTGTTAGGAAGTGGTCATTTTCACGCTAGTATTGTTGGCGTCTCACTGAGCAGGACTTTCCCTGGGTGCCTGACAGCCAGCCCGTGTGTGTAGGTTCTCTGCTGCGGACCAGTTTCATCCCTGAAGGAGATCCGGGGACTGAGACCTAAGCCTTGGGCTCTGGCTAGCTCCCATGTCCATTTGGCAAACAGCACTTCACTACCTTGGGAGCAAGAAGAAAAATGCCATTTAGATAGCAGTCTAAAGCTAGAGGAGGGACGAGGAAGGAATAAAATTTACCCGAGGTGTTAAGAAAATCTCCACTGCAAGTGAAAATGTAACGTGGTCCAATTTTCATGTGTACTGTCTGTGTATCTTCAGAAAGACTGATTCTTTTATGCAGCGGTGATGCTGACATGTCAATGATGAAAGTATTACAGCAGTCAGAGAGGCTGTACAATGTGGAGAGTCTTCCTCTATAGTTAGAATGAAACTTTGTGTTTTTTACTGCCAGGATGTGAGCTTAATTGTAGCATGTTGCAACCTTTGCCTTTGTAAAGGGAGTGTGTGTGTGTGTGTGTGTGTGTGTGTGTGTGTCTGGAGAAGTTCAGGTGCTTTTTTGTTTTCCTTTAAGCATCAGTAGGAGTCGATATATAATATTTTAAGAAATATGCTATTTCTTGACACTCAGTGAATTGATAAGCTCCCTGAGGGCAGGAAGCATGTTTTATCCCTCTTTTTGTAGCTCTTACCGTAGTACTTAATATTTGTTTACTTGAATAAAACCAGGGATGTCAACTTAGGCTATTTGGAAGGCTTTCATTTTGATTTTTACTTAAGTAATGCACTAATTATTCTACTGGAAATAAATTTTTTCCAGCACGGAAACTTATATTAAAAAAAAATGTTGAAATTATTCATCATATTATCCCCAGAATTAGCAGCTATGTGTTTGGTCTAGTTATTTCTTGACTATTCAGGAATTACCTTCCTGTGTTTGTACATACCTGTGTGTTTAGCATCAAAAAAAAAAATTACTGCATTGAAATGATTATTCACATTGTCAGGCTCATTTCACAGACTGAAAAGTACTTGATTCTGGCCACAAGTCCTCCCTATCAACCATGAAAATTTGCTGAAACCCACGTTCCCTGAGTCTGAAAGAATCAGCCTGGATGGTTTATCTAGAAGAATAATAAATACCACCTTGCCTTTAAAGACTTTAGTGTGAGTCTGGTGCATATATTATCTATAGCTTCTGAACATTAAGATTTTGCCACACTTTGCACATAGTTAAGTTTTCACTATTGTGTATATTCAATGATTAATTCAAAAGACATCAAGATGGAACTAAGAAGGATGAAACCAGCCCACATCTGGGGGGTATATAGTGTTCACAAAGTTTTATTGGTAATTTCCATTCTGATTCTACCATCATACCATTTGGGGAAACTTAACATTTTCTCATTAGAAGATGTCTGAGGGCTTCCCTGGTGGCGCAGCGGTTGAGAATCTGCCTGCTAATGCAGGGGACACGGGTTCGAGCCCTGGTCTGGGAGGATCCCATATGCCGCGGAGCAACTAGGCCCGTGAGCCACAGCTACTGAGCCTGCGTGTCCGGAGCCTGTGCTCCACGACAAGAGAGGCCGCGATAGTGAGAGGCCCACGCACCGCGATGAAGAGTGGCCCCCGCTTGCCGCAACTAGAGAAAGCCCTCGCACAGAAACGAAGACCCAACACAGCAAAATAAATAAGTTAGTAAACTCCTACCCCCAATATCTTAAAAAAAAAAAAAAAAAGATGTCTGATGCTAAAATAGAATGTAGTCATTCAGGACTGAGGAGATGTGCAGTGCATACACTTATCAGGGAGCAATCCGCTGGCTCCTCATTACAGCTGTTAGCTCCCAGGCAACACCTTCCCCCCCTTTTTTTTGTTTGTTTCATACAGTGGCTTATTAAAAACCACTGCCTGCTTAAATGCTTTGGTATGATGTACATGGGTAGGTAGATGAGGCTGTGCTGGTAAAACCATGACCTAGAGGAATTGAAACATTCTAACAATTGAAATAAATTTTTGATTTAGTTTTATAAAATGTAGGGGAAAATCTGCCTAGGACAAACATTTCTTAAATATCTATCTAGTATCAGTCTATCTAAACTCAGTGAAACAAAGTTGGTGAAGCTAAAGTTAACATGATGATTTGTTAACCTTTAAATACCTCCATGCAGTTAAAACTTTGACTTCAAATTGTATCCGAAAGAGTGTTGTGGAAAACGCTGTCTTGTCTGTGGTTTAGTTTTAGTATTAAGGATAAATGTTTGACTATTAAAAAAGAGGAATTGGCATCCAGCAATCATCAATCCATAATACCAAGTATGAAACTTCCGGGCTTAAGGATACATCATTTTTTTTTTTTTTTTTTTTTTTTTTTTTTAATCAGCTTCTCACTGTTGTGGCCTCTCCCGTTGCGGAGCACAGGCTCCGGACGCGCAGGCTCAGCGGCCATGGCTCACGGGCCCAGCCGCTCCGCGGCATGTGGGATCTTCCCGGACCGGGGCACGAATCCGTGTCCCCTGCATCAGGCAGGTGGACTCTCAACCACTGCACCACCAGGGAAGCCCAAGGATACATCTTTTTAAAAGTGTTTCTTTACAAGGTTTTTGACAAAGTCACATCAGGGTATTGCTGGAAGTCATTCAAACATCTGAATTCTTCAGAAGCAAGTAAAATGATAATTTTAAAAATATGCAGGAATAGAAAGAGTTCTTTGCTTTGGAATAATTCAGTCTTTAAAAAAAAAAATCTGGAATCAGCCATTCTTCCAAGGACCCCTTCTTCATTTTAGTGGAAGATAGTCTTTGGAGGCCACAAACTGGGCCCTAGGGGTGCTCCTTGCTACAGGATTGTCATTGCTCTTAGGCCTTTCAGTTGACAGAGCTTGGAACTGTGTGTGTGTGTGTTTTTTAAGAAAAACTGTCATGGACTTAGACTGATATTTTAAATTCAAATTTAAGATTAAATGATTTTTTACTTAACTTTAAAAAAATTCTTCTGATAAATTCAGGATATGATATGCAAATACTTATTTAAGATGTTTTTATTGAGGTATAATTGACATACAACATTATATTAATTTCAGATGTGCAACATAATGATTTGATATTTGTATATATTGTGAAATGATCTCCACAATAAGTCTAACTAACATCCGATGCCACACATTACAGTTTCTTTTTCTTGTGATGAGAATTTTTAAGGTCTACTCTCTTAGCAACTTTCAGATATGCAATAGACTATTATTAACTTTAGTCACCATGCTGTGCCCTATAGGAAGAGTTACTTGCCTTGGAATAATTTAGTCTTAATTGAGCAACGAAAATTTAAAAAGCAGAGAAGCAAAACTCCCCTTAATGGCCCAGGGAAATAAGAAGGAAAAAGGGAAGCCTGGGAGAGTGAATGAAACTGCCCAGAGACGACCTCAAATCAAAAAGTTCCTGGAACTTGCCTTCATCCTTTCCTAGGACTTGGGGTGAGGGAATCCTCCGTCTTTTTAAACTTTTGCCTTTGGACTGCAACCTAACATTTAGTACCATGTTGTATTTCAGACTTTTTGTAGTGAATAATCAACAGATTGTGGATAATCAACAGAAGGGAGCTATTTAGCATATACAATCTGCTACTGCAAGAAGATCTCCATTGAACATATTCTAAACAAGTAAATCACATACGTTCAGTGTAGGTATTAAATCTAACTCGATACACATCCACGCTTGGTCCTGCTTCTTTCTATTTGCATTTTAGCCCAAATGATACTCTATGTAATCACGTGGATCCACAGCTGATCATTCCCTAGAATTCCAGGATTGCTGCGATGGGCTTGTCTCCTTAAATAAACTGTAAGCATCCTCCTGTGCCCATTCCCCCATAACCCACCTCCCACCCCGGGGCTCCAATTCCACTGGCTTCCTTTTCTTCTTCTCTAGTGTTCAGTTTGTTTCTTCTCTACTTCTTTTCTCTATTTTCAAAGCAGGGACACTTTACTTTTCCAGCCCCTGGCAACCTGTGACCTCTCTAGAGCCCTTCCAGGCCCCATCAATTGTGGGTCCTCTTTATTCTTTTCCTGTCAATCATGCCTGGCTTCTCCAGTATCTTCTTTTACCTCCATATGCTGTAAAGATTATAAACTTTTTCCCTCTAATAGAAGAAGCTTTCTATTCTTTGATATTATATGATTGGAGGGGCAAGGTGCTATTCAAAACAATCTTATATTTTAAGTGTTTCATTTTGGAAGAACCTTTTTATTTAAGTGAAACATTCTTTTTTTTTAGATGTTGGGGGTAGGAGTTTATTAATTAATTTATTTTTGCTGTGTTGGGTCTTGGTTTCTGTGCGAGGGCTTTCTCTAGTTGTGGCAAGCGGGGGCCACTCTTCATCACGGTGCGCGGGCCTCTCACTATCGCGGCCTCTCTTGTTGCGGAGCACAGGCTCCAGAGGCGCAGGCTCCGTAGTTGTGGCTCACGGGTCTAGTTGCTCCGCGGCATGTGGGATCCTCCCAGACCGGGGCTCGAACCCGTGTCCCCTGCATTAGCAGGCAGATTCTCAACCGCTGCGCCACCAGGGAAGCCCGAAACATTCTTTTTTTATTTTTGTCAGCACCCCATTTCATAGGTATCAGTAAAATAAATTTTGATTTTATATTTTTGTTATGAAATTATATGTTTCGTTGAAGAAAAAGATCAAAATACAAACATGTTTATATAAACATTTTACCTTGGCAAAAGCTTAGTATCAGTTGTTTTGAATTATGATGGTCGTTATTCTAATATAGCAGAGCAAAAAAGGTTGCCCAAATTAACCTGTCAAGCTGAAAATGCTTTGCCTCACTGTAACTTCATAGATACCTCCTTTATTTAGCTCTGAGGAATAAAATAACCAAATCACAAGTCAGTTTTCTAATGTAACTACTCCAACATGTGTTTCTATGTAGTAACACATATACTATGTGTCTTTTTTACATGCGAGAACCAGAAACCTGAGTTTTTTCTCCTCAGTGGTAGGAATATATACAACAGGGGGCATACCTCAGTAAGAAAAAAGAGTCATGAAATTGTACCTTCTTGAGGTTTGCTTTAAATCATCTTTCTGATGAGTGATTTAAATAAGATACAACCTAAGGTAATGGGGGCCCAAGGGCCTCATGTCATGGTCATAAAGTAGTGGCTCTCAGATGAGATGTCTGGTTCGTTTCTTCCAGTCAGTGTCATGACCAGATTCATCACGGAGAACTGACTTTAGTAATCACACGGTGGTTCCAGGCCACAACTGGTTTGTAGCAGGGCAGAGGATGGGAAAGAACAAAGCTGCAGCCCTGTGTTTGTGTTCATCAGCCCACGGTCAAGTGGGCACGGACTCCTGAATCTCTTAGCTTGGCTGTTAAGGAAGGTAATGGAATCCTCTGGGTTGTGTCCTCCTTGATGCTATGCCTCTTTGTTTGGTGTTAAAGGTTTCTAATGGAAAGTAAGAGAGATTGAGTAATTCTCTCAGGTGTATGTTTCATCCTGAAATATGAGGGCATGTTAGATCAAAGGGCCCAGAAACTAACTTTCTCTCTATATCCTGCAACTAGTGAGGTTTAGCATGTATCTCAACTCTCTAAACATACACACATGCACACAACACGTGCTGACACACCTACATGCACATATCACACATATATGCACATGCCTTGTTGATGTCTGGTCATTATTATCATTCTTTCTGCCTCCAGAATTCTCCCCCAACCCTGAAAAAAGGACTCCAGTACCACCATCAGCAGTGATGGCAAATTAGGATTACCCTAGTTTTGTGCATTGGAAGAAGGCTACAGCATGACACTTGGGGAGAAAACTTCTTAATATAGTACAGGTTGAAAGTTTTATACCTAATTCATCGACCTACCTCTGTGTGTTGATGGCTTTGTTTCAGAAACTTACAGTGATAAATTCATGAGTCCATGGATTATTTCGCAGAATCTACTATATGGTAGGGAAACCAAAGATTAAACACATATAACAATTTAGACTAGAAAATCTTATACCCTGAAAAGAATTTTCAAAGATAGTATAAGTTGTTACCAAATTCTGTAATGTGGGCAGCATAAGTTGCCAATAATGTACAGCTAAATCTAGAAATAGAAAACAAAATAAAAATGTCTTTATGTCTTTATGAAAATGAAAGGAATATTATGTCGTCATAATGAAACCCTAGACCAAATCTACATAGTAGAGGTGGAGAGCATTTTAACGTATGATTGTAACTGAACTAACACAAATGTGACATCCAACTCATTCATCAGCGTCGCTCATGATCTATATTTAACATAGATCACCGGACAAAATCATTAATAATCAAGTCTGCGAACTGAGCCAACTCCTGAGTTATGTAAGTAAATCTTAATGAACAGTGTTATATCTCTGTGTACCGGGACACGGCAGAAATGGAGACTGAGCTCTACTGTGCTCTTAAAGTGAAGGGTGACATGTGCCGGGCATTGCATCGTGTTGTACATGTGAAGAGAGACAAGTAATGGCATCCATGTGAAGGAATTCAGAAAGCCAGTGTGCTGGAGAGAAGCCAAGTGGGCCCCCAAGGAGGGAGCCAAGTTTGGGGTTCATTCTTGAGGCAGCTAACTCAGGCTTAGGGAAACAATTTGCTTCCTTTCTCAGCCGACTTTCTTTGGCCAGGTCTAAAATCTACCACATACTATTTATTGAATGCCTCCTCTATGCTACGCGATTTACCTATATTACTACTGCAGTAATCCTCATGGAGTTGAAGAATTGCCATCCTTTTCTACAGGTGAGGAAACCAAGGCTCAGAGCAGTTAAGTACCTTGCTTGAAGTCATATAGACAGGAAGTAAGGGGTGCAGATTCCAATCATCCTTTACTTTAGATGCCCTAGTAAACCTTGAGATATTTCTGTAGGTTGAATGTTTGTGCCCCCCAAATTCATATGTTGAAACCTAACCCCCAAGGTGATGGTAGTAGGAGGTGGGACCTTTGCGAGATGATTAGGGGGGATTAGTGCCCTTGTAAAAGTGGCCAAGAAAGCTCCCTTGCCCCTTCCACCATGTGAGGACACAAGGAGAAGTCTTTGACCTGGAAGAGGGTTCTCACCTGACCATTCTGGCACCCTGATATCAGACTTCCAACCTCCAGGACAGTGACAAATAAATTTCTGTTGTTTATAAGCCACCCAGTCTATGATATTTTTGTTACAGCAGCCCGAATGGACTAAGACAGATATTGTGCTGATATGATGTAGATTAATTGGAATAAATGTGGAGAAAATAAGTTTGCTAAATACAAGTGAAGGTGGTTGCTGGCAGATTAAATGAAGTGTTAGTGGTTGGGGCAGTGGAAGGGCGAGGAAGGGAAAGTGTAAAGGTACACCTAAGAAACAATGTTAAACAATGCAGAAGAGGTGGAGCGGGTCGGAAAAGTACAGCACTGACAAATGGTTTGGCGTGGAGAGGTACACGCAGATTCAAGTACTATGAGGAAGGCTCTGTACTGGTGCCTTGTTCAGACATATAGGAGGTATCAAAGCCCTCAGGAAATTTATAGTTGAATGGAGAAAAAAAGACATATAATAATGTATTAAGAGCTATCATTAGAGATATTAACAGAGTGCTATGGAAGCCCAGGAGAGAAGAGACTAAATTGTAACTGAGAGATTTGGGAAAGGATTTGTTGAGTATGGGCCTTGAAGGATAGTGCTCTGGCTGGGGGTGACATGACAGAGCCTGCGGTGGGGATAAAAGTGTGGGAAAAGGGCATTCCAAACAGAGGTCGGTAGGAACTTGATAGGAATACCAGGAGAATGCCTAGAGGATTGAGTCGTGTCGTAAGCCAGACTGAGCCGTCTTTTGGAGCAGCTGGGAGGTCATGCCAAGAAGTCTGGACTTCACTCAGCCTTAGGGAGCCATGGAACATTTCTGAGTAACTGAATGATGTCTGGAGTTGTGCTTTAGGCTGATCATTGTGATGCCTCTGTCAAGAATGAAGAGAAATGAGGATAGAATCAAGACTTTTACAGTAATAGTTTATATAAAATGTAAGGGAACCTCAACCAAGTCTGTGGCAGTGAAAGAGGAAGAAACACATACAAGAGATGGTCATTGAAGAGGTAGCATCAGAATATGAAGAATGAAGAGTAGCAAAGAATCAGTGATGTGGCCATGGGTCTTTCTGAGTAAAGGTATCCTGTGTTCCAGGAGGGAGAGGAAGTAAAGCTATTCATGGAATAGAGACTTAAATTAGAAGCCAGCCTTCATGGTTTGCAGTGTGGGAAGCACTACTAGTGACAGACTCTTCTTTAGTCATATGTACATCAAGGTTAGAAAAGATGACTAGGAATATTGTGTGTGGCAAAGACAATAGCTGTACCACACCTTATAGTAATTGGGTTTGTGTATATCCGAAAGTGTTTGTGGACTGGATTGCACTGTGAGTACCGTTGGCCATACATTAAAATTAGTCTCAGGACTTCCCTGGTGGCGCAGCGGTTAAGAATCCGCCTGCCAGTGCAGGGGACACAGGTTCGAGCCCTGGTCTGGGAAGATCCCACATGCCGCCAAGCAACTAAGCCCGCAAGCCACAGCTACTGAGCCTGTGCTCTAGAGCCCACGAGCGACAACTACTGAGCCCGCGAGCCACAGCTACTGAAGCCCACGCGCCTAGAGCCCGTGCTCCGCAGCAAGAGAAGCCACCGCAATGAGAAGCCCGCGCACTGCAATGAGGAGCAGCCCCCGCTCACCGCAACTAGAGAAAGGCTGCGCGCAGCAAACGAAGACCCAATGCAGCCAAAAATAAATAAGTTAATTAAAAAAAATTAGTCTCACTTTTTAAATTACAATACATGCTGTACACATATATACCTTTAGAATATATTCATATATACACAGATATATTACTTAATATAGATACAATAAGTATATCTTTGATATATATAAAATACATCATCTATATCTTTTTTTTTTTTTTTGCGGTACGCGGGCCTCTCACTGTTGTGGCCTCTCCCATTGCGGAGCACAGGCTCCAGACGCGCAGGCTCAGCGGCCAGGGCTCACGGGCCCAGCCGCTCCGCGGCATGTGGGATCTTCCCGGACCGGGGCACGAACCCGTGTCCCCTGCATCGGCAGGCGGACTCTCAACCACTGCGCCACCAGGGAAGCCCAAAGCTATTCAATCTTAGAAATATAATATTGAGTGAAAAAAATCAACTCCCTACTTAAAGTATGATACTCTTTTGATAAATTGCAAAGATAGGCAGAACTTTATAGTTACATAGAGAAAGAGACAAGGTACTTTCAAATTCAGTATGTCTGTTCTTGGGGTAGAAAAAGCCTATAGGTCAGTGGTAAAGCCCAATCTAAATGCCGAAACAGGTACTTGAAGGAGAATCTTCAGTAGGGAATGAGGTCCTAAGGATCCTTCTGGGATAGTCTTTTCAGGTCATATCCAAAACCCAACATTCAACTCTAAGAACCTGAATGTTTACACAAAACAATTTATTGAATGAAACTGTGTTCCATGACTCGTTACTTCATTACCACAAACGCCATAACTTCATTACTTAGTAAAGATAAAATTTGGTGTACTCTTACTTACCTGCAACACACTGATTATAAAGGACAGGAAAAAAACTGAACACCATGTTTTTTATAGATCTATACACATGTAATAAAAGTGTTATATAAGAATGAAGAAAGCGATTTTAAAAAGGCTATTCAAGTGGCATTGTTGAGGGGGATGGGGGCACAGATAAAGAGGAGGCCGTGGAAGTAAATATATCTTGGACAATTTCTAAATTATTCTTTTAAAACAGTAAGCCAGCTGAAGCATTGAGAATGAGTGTTAGACAAAGGAAGCGCCCTTCTTCCTAAGAAAGGAACAACCCCAGTATTGGATGTGATGCATCTATGATGTTACAGGAGAAGAGAGGAAAGGCAGGGAATGTGGAGAGGGGGCGTCCATTAACAAGACATTGCTGAAATCGCTTTTGCTGGGTGAAAAGGAAGCTTCCTGAGTATTGTTTGTGGAGATATGTCTATTGCTTCAATCTATTTCACGTAGGTTACTTATTTATAACTTTAAAGATAATTTAATATGTAAAACCTCCTCTGATGAAATGTGGGTATTAATTTACAAGCATCATTTATTGCACTTATGGCTGATGGATTGTTATGAGTCAGAACTAATAAATTTGTAAGGATTCATAGAATATCAGTCGTGGAAAAAAAAAAAAAAAGAAGTGTCTGTATGGTTGCCATGTAACTGCATCTGCGGGGAAGGCTGGATGACAGGAGAGGACTGTCTTGCTGAGGAAGGGGGGTGATGGGCAGTAGGGAGAGCAGTAAAATGGATGATGAATACCTTCTAATTGAGTGGATATTGGCAGCAGTACATTGACCAGGACATTAAGTGTCTGGCAAAGCGGAGAGCTTTTGCTGAACACGGTTACACCCGCATGGAAGTGCCCATTCTATAGTGAGCCAGGTGATGCTAACGAAACCGGGCTTTGTTGAAACGAACCAGGCACAAGATTCAACAAGCAGAAAATTGCTATAGGCCTCAGGGTTTATTTTCTCTCTGCAGATAAAGAATCTTGCACTCCATGTTATGTTCCAAAGTGGTGTTAGGGCAAAGAGGTTTAGAAAAACAACGGCGGCAGCCCACCAGATTTCCTTGCCACGGAGGAAAGCACGCGGTAAGAGTTGAGTTGGGTGTTTTCCCCAGCCCTTTGGAAGGTGAGGGTAGGGAGAGCCACGTGGTTCATACTTGCCTTTGGATGGAGGTAGAAATAGGAGCCGAAGAGCCCCCACTGACCTCCTCCCCACTCTTTCAGAGAGTATGATGGGCCAGGAGGAGGAAGGTGAGGGGCGTCTGCCTTCTGATTAAGGGAGGCTGAACACCCAGTCCACGGTTGGCATTTTTACATGTTAATCTGTATGTTCAGTTGAGAGAGGAGGATTTCTACATGCCTTTTCACACAGCCTCCCATTTCCTTTTTCAGTTTTTCTCCATTTCTTCCCTTCCTTCTCCCTCCCCCGCTCAACACATTCACACGCACGCACACACACTCACAAACATGTTCACAACACACTCTCTCTCACCTTCTCTGGGTTTCCCCCTCCCTGCTTTGCTAGCTCCTGGTTTTTGAACAAAGCCCAGGCTGACCTCAGGAAGCAGAAGGATTCTGGGTTAAGAGTTGCCTGTTACTGTAATTGTTTATTAGACCTGAAGTTTAATTGGCCAAATTGAATTAAATAAATATTTAGCAGGCAGAAGCTGTCCTGTCTGGGAACATCAAAGGACTGTGACAGACTCCACCACCGGCCCTGGCATCAGGCCCGACAGTACAGCGGCTACTGTTGGCTTTTACAGGCAGGACCCAGGCCTTTACCATCCCAGAGAAAGAGCCCTTTGTGGTTCTGTACAGATTATGACGTATTCTGTAATAACCTAAATGAGAAAAGAATTTGAAAAAGAATAGATACATGTATATGTATAACTAATCACTTTGCTGTACACCTGGAACTAACACAACATTGTTAATCAACTATACTCCAATATACAATAAAAATTTTCAAAAAATTCACATTTATAAGAAGGAATGCTCTTCAATGTAAAATGTATTCTGTGTTGGATGTCTCTCCATCCTGCCCCCCTGCTACAAATACACACCCCAGGGCCCCTTACTTTGCTCCTTTTAGGAAGATGTTTTGGCGTGTTTTGGTTAGTCTCTGGCCGCAAGCTACAGAATAAGGAACAATGATACATTCATTTTACCTCAGAAGATAAAGAGGCTCACTCTACGGAGGCTTATGGGCTGCGCCTCAGTGGAAAAAGCCAACAAGGAAATCTCTAGGGGCAAACCACGCCCTCAAGTGTCACGTGGTCTGTCATCTGTCCTGTCTGTATACATATCTCTTTCTCTCATTTGTTTTCCTCCCTCCCTCCCTTCTTTCCTTCTTTCCTCTCTCAACCTCTCTATTTCCTCAAAGTAATTTCTTTGCAACCTGATCTTCCCACGTGGCTCACCCCAGCTCCTGGCCTCTCTCTGTGTTGCTATCCTTTTGGTTCTGCTAAACTGCACTGCTAACTGCATCTCTTTCTCTGCATTCCCCGATGTATCTCCCAGAGTCAGAAGCTGATGGAGCAAGTTCATCTTTCAAGCCAGACTGTGTCATACAGAGACAGCAGGCTTTCCTTGGATCAGGCGTTCCTCCTTGGTTCCATCAGCGATGACCAATGAAGCTACAAATTCTTGTAGAATTTGGTTGCTTCATTTAAAATGGAGATATGGGAGATCAACACTGCTGGTGAAAGTATTTGAAACTATCAATAGATTAGGTCTATGAGTATCACAGTACCTTTTCCAATGGTTTGTCTCTCATGCAAACCTACTTTTAGAGGGACTTTGGGTAACATTTTTCTAGAAATAAAGATTATTAGTTGATGATACTTACTTGGAATTTGTGGTGATTTTAGCTTTTTGGTTGACATGTCCTTGGCCTAGCAGAGACTTGTTTGGAAAACAGTGTCTCAGCCTTCCATATCTGTGGTTCAGTATCTGCAGATTCAATCAACAGTGGATCCTGTAGTCCTGTAGTACTTATTGAAAAAAATCCACATATAAGTGGACCCCTGCAGTTCAGCAGTCCAAACCCATTGTTCAAGGGTCTACTGTATTTCCATAGCACGTACCTATTAGGTATTATAAGTAATCTAGAGGTGGCTTAAAGCATACAGGAGGGGCTTATCTGGTGACACAGTGGTTAAGAATCTGCCTGCCAATTCAGGGGACACAGGTTCGAGCCCTGGTCCGGGAGGATGCCACATGCTGTGGAGCAACTAAGCCCGTGCACCACAACTACTGAAGCCCTCGCGCCCTAGAGCCCATGCTCTGCAACAAGAGAAGCCACCACAATGAGAAGCCTGCGCACCACAATGAAGAGTAGCCCCTGCTCACCGCAACTAGAGAAAGCCTGCATGCAGCAACAAAGAACCAACGCAGCCAAAAATAAATAAATCAAATAAATAAATTTTTAAAAAAGCATACAGGAGGATGTACGTAAGTTATATGCAAATACTACACCATTTTATTTAAGGGACTTGAGCATCTGTGGATTTTGGTATCCACAGGAGTTCAGGACAAATCCCCTGTGAATATCGAGGGGTGACTGTATAAATTAAGCAATGACAATTTAACCATAGGGGCAGAGGGTATATGGGAAATCTCTGTACCTCCCCCGTCAATTTTGCTCTGAATCTTAAACTGCTCTAAAAAAATAAAATAAAAAAAAATTTTTTTAATCAAACAAAAAAATTCAAGCATAGGAGAAAATTAGTGTCCTGATCATGGAAATAAGAACAGAATACCTTTTATTTACAAGATATTTTTCTTAAGTTTGGTCAAAGGAAGGCAGTCAAAAAAGCTCTATTCAAAGAATTAAGCAAATCAGGGAATTGTTTCTAAAGTACTTTTTTAAAGTTCTTTTCACTCTTCAGAAAGTGATTCCAGACACAGGGATTACTGAAGGAGACGACATGGGAGGGTTGTTGACACTGTGAAGATGTTTCAGTAGGAGGAAGATAAAGGCCCCTGATGAAGAGAATGCCTTCCACTGACCTACACAAATACCCAGAACTTCAGTTTGGCAGAAAATAATTAGAGCAGATGTGGGACATGCTCCAGAACATCGCATTCAAAAGTGATAATGTAATTAAATATTGCATAAAATAGCAAAACGTAAGTGGAAAACATTTTACTATGTCTCTGCAGTTCTAGGTGGTACAAGGTCCAAAGAAGAAATGGCAGATGAAACCCAGTCACCATCAAGTAGTGTCTTAGCCTGTTGGTGAATTTTAGTGCCAAGAACGACAGGCTTGCTCAGGGAAGAGGCACTTGAAGGCAGAACAGCTGGGCTTCATGGCTCCTGGAACTTGGGGCATATGGGTTAATGCTCTGCTGTCACCAGCCTGAGATTCTTCATTTTTTGATCAAGGGGTCCTGCATTTTCATTTAGCACTGGGTCCTACAAGTTGCATGGTCGGTCTCACTGGAATTGGAGGCTCCTTCACAGCATCTTGGGACACAAGAACCATAACCTAAGTGATTCCAGGATAACAAAGGAAACACGGACTCATCTTCCAACTCTGCCACCTCAGTTCTTCTTTAGAGGTCTAAAAATGGGACCGTAGTTGACCTTCTGACTGCTCCGTTCACACAGCCTACAACCGGGCAAGCCTTGAAAATTCCTATAGCACTGACAAAGCCTTCAATGTCATAATTAGAAATAAAAAAAAAAATCATGGAATCAATTAGTAATATGATCACTTAAGCAATGAACATACTGATGTGTGGTTAATCAATGAACAGTGTAAAGGTCTAGTGTCCCATTACTCCCCATTTAAGCAGAAAAAGGGACTTAGAAGGACAGAGGAAAGGGAAAGTGACATGAAGGGGAGGAGGTTACGGTGGGGGGACGGGGACGGGGACAGCGCACAATGACGTGTCTTCACCGCATTGCAGTTTTTGCCTTTAACTCTTCCTTGCTGCTGTGTTTGAGTACTTGTAATTGACCCTCCAGTCCTGCCAACCCTGCTTGCCTTAGTTGATAACGATGTCTTTTAATATGGCAATTTCGTAAGGAGGGAGCTTAATCCCTGCGGGAATGGCTGTTGCGTATCTTCAAAATGGCGAGACTGGCCTCTCCTTCCTTGCATCCTCAGTCCGTCTTTGTACTAGTGAAGGTCCAGCGCAGGGCCTTCCTCAACCCTCTGTCAACTCAGGGTATGAGTTCGGGTCCACAGACCCTGCCTGGAAATGTGTTCTGGTGGGACAACTCTTTTGGTCACAGAGCTTTTCATGGGACGGGACAACATGGACTTCTCTCCTTCAGTGTGACTCCTTTGATTCCACTTAAGAAGAATAGTAGGCCTCTGTCTTCCACCTGATTAAAAGGATCTCCATTTCTACTGGAAGAATTTCTGTTGTGGAAACCATTCCAGCAGCTTTACTCTGTGAGAGCCGTTAGCGTAGGAGAGACACCTTGTCTAAGACAAGGCTTGAAGACCTCTCACCTCTACAACCAGGGGAAGGAGGGGCAGGCGATAGTGGACAGTGGATGCTGGCCCATCCCCACGTGGTCACCTGGCTGGGGCCAGGCTGGGCATCCGCGCCAGACTTCCCTATGGCCAATGGGTCTGCAGTTCCAAACTTCATCAGATCTAATAGAAGAAAAAGTACGTGCTCTCTTCCTCCACTTCTGTCTTCTCTGTGCCCTATAGCATGATTAAGTGTCTAGCATCTTGCAAAACAAATGAACAAATGTAGCTCTTTCCTTTCTTCCTTAAAAAGAACACAATCAACCGAGACTGTGGCATAACAACAGTTGACTCGTAGTTGCTTCTTGTGCCTGAAAGCCAAATATACTCCAGCAAACACAGCCTATGCCTGTATATTATATACTAATAAGTGCTGTCATGGTTGTATAGATGCTAGTGTATTTGAGTTTCAGCTGTTCCCTGAGATAAACTATCACATCTGAATAGTGTTACAACATTAATAGAGGAGCTGTGATGGTTTCATCCTAACTTCAGTGTTCTAGAACTCCCTGGTGACTAGAGTTCTAATGGCTGTTTTACTAGCCTCCAAGTCATGATGGATAAAATGTGGGCAATTTCTAGTCTAGAGAGTGCTAACTATCCAACTTCAAAGAAAATATCCCTTTGTGGTGATTAGCAATGCCAATGGCTAACCAGCATCATGGGCAAATGAAATTTCATTATCATCTAGAAATTTCATTTTGCTTTTTAATGCAGTTTTTTGTTTTTGTTTTTGTTTTTGTTTTTTTTTTTTTTTTACTGTACTGGACCTTTAGCATTGCTGCTAGAAAGGAACAACACTGCTTGATATAACATTTGATTTTTCTCTCCTTTCCTGTCCACTCATTAACAAAGCACCAAAATGATCACATGGGAAGTGATCTACCTCAACCCTGCGTTTTGGGGGCCGTTGGACAGTTTCCCATTATCTTGCATATGTCGTAGTCTCTAACTCGAATAGTTTTTTAATATACCTCCTTGAAATCCGGAAGTTACCTTTGACTCTTTCCTTACTCTCCTCATCTAATCTGTCGTCAGGTGTTGTTGATTGTGTCCTCACATACGTCGCCTCTTCTCCGTACCTGTCATTCTTGCTGCAGTTCAGACCATCCCTGGCCCCCTAACCTATAGCAGTAGCTTCCAAACTGCTTTCTCTCCTGCATTTATCTTCTCTGGTCCACAGATTCCCCCCTCCCTTCTGAGTACCACTATGTCACTCCTAGCTGGTCACTGCTTGCTCGCAAATTCTCAGGAGCTCTCCATCGCCCGCGGACAGAGCCCAGATTCCACCATAGCCAGTTGGCGACGGTGCTCTGTGATCCAGCTCCAGCCGCCATGCTGCCTTCACTGGCCTGGTCCCCTGCGAGACACGGCTGTTCTTTTTCTACGCCTTGCCTCCACAGCCTCCTTCCAGTGCTTTCGTTCAAGCCGTTTCCTCTTCCTGGAGTGCTTCCCCCTAATCTTTACAGATCCCACCCTGCCCATCCTTAAAGATCCATAGCTTCTTCAGGAAGCCTTCCCTTATCCCTCCAAAAGGAATGCATTTCTCCTTCCTCTTAACGCCCATCGCCATTTATTTGTTTCTCCTAACACTCCTTACTTTCTGGATTATTTTTATATATTTCCTAGTAGCCCATAAACTACCTGAAGGCAGGGTCTAAGAGTCATCCCTGTTCCATCCAGAGAGCTTTGTATGGGGCCTTAAACAAATACGGTACTTGTCAATGAATATTTGCTAAATCAATAACTCCATTTCCAGCCTAATCAACGAATGGCTTTGGAGTTGATTATTAAGTGAAACTATGTTTTAAGTTAAAAGCAAGTTATTATGGGCATCACACTGATGGAGAAAAAGGTATCAATAAGGAGAGAGGAAGGCTAAAATGAACCCTATGGTGTTGGGTCAGGATCAGAGTAGTAGCATAAACTACTCTCTATGAACACAGAGAGATACAGAAATATACATATATGTATATAAATGGGTTAATATGCATACATATATTACCTAGCTCTATCTGCTGAGAAACAAGAGGCTCACTCAGCACCCATACCTTGTTTCTAAACACCATTCTCCAATAAAAGGAACCAAGCCTCCTTGGAAAAGCAGTTGTTTTTCAGGCCTCAGGCAGAGGGAAAATACAAAATGAACCTGGAACATCTTAACAGTGCCAGCAAATAAGGAAACACTCCCCTCAAAAGACAAGGGCTTGTCAAAAGAACACAGGAGTCGATGTAAATGTGTTCCTAGTGACCAAAGCTGGTACAACTTGGGCAAAAAAATAAAGAGAGTACTGAATTTTAACCCATAGAATAAAATAAATATCCAGGAGTCCATACGGATTAAAAAACAAAAAACAAAAAACATGGGAGAAGTGACAGTTCTCCCTTAAGTAGAATTCCAGATAATAAATGTGGAAGGAAATTGGGAAACAGAATCACCCTTAGGCAAACACCACAGTAAGGATTATTTCAGGCAGGAACCACAGATGGATGCTAAAATTAGTGGGTAACATTTGAGGAGAAACAGGATTCGTATAGTGTCAGCATATCCCCCTCAAGATACTTTGTTACTACACAGGGAAAGATAGTGAAACTTTACAGTGGAAAAGCAAGCAGGCACTGTTCTAACCAAGTGATCAAGGCAAATACCACCAGTGATAAGCCATAATGACATCATGACCCCCTTGATATGATGCACTGAGAAGAACACAACGTCATTTTTGTAGTATGCTTGCTAAAAAGGCATAAGTTCATTCAAGTCATGAAAATACATTAGGCAAACCCAAACTGAGGGACCTTCCACAGAATAACTGTTCAGTACTCTTCAAAAGTGTCAAGGCCAAGAAAGACATGGGAAGATGGAGGAATTGTTACAAACTGGAAAAGACTAAGGAGAGATAACAACTGGGTGCAATGTGGGATCATCTTGGATAGGATCCTGCAACAGCGAAAGGATATTAGTGTAAAAAATGGTGAAATTCTAATAAGGTCTGTAGTTTAATTAACAATATGGTATGGATGTTAATTTCCTGTTCCTGATCATTATACTATGGTTAAGTAAGACATGAACATTAAGGAAAGCAAGTAAAGGATAAGAATGGCTTTGTACTATTTTTGCAACTTTTCTGTAGGTCAAAAAACAGTTCAAAATTAAAAAAAAAAAACTTTTTAAAGGAAGGCTGTTAGTGATTAATATTGTAAACATTTCTTTAATCCAGAGAGGATCCAAACTACCTTTAAAGAAAGTTAAGCCGTCAAACATCCTTTGTATTCTTTCTAGTCATCATTCTTTTCCATGTCTTACATCTCTTGTTTCCACTTGTTTCTAGATATATGGGTCTAACAGCCTGTGCAAAAAAGCTCTTTCCTTCTGGTCAGAAACTACAGAACATATGCCATCTCTGTATGTGGATGTTTGGGTTTTCCAGCTGACCGGGGCTCTGTCTGAAATCTCTTCTGACAACGTGATGCAAACAGCAGCATTTTCTCCTTTGCCTGGACCTTCCCATCACCCTGGGAAGTTCTTTAGCAAGAGCAGAGGCTGGCCTCTTTGTTCCTGTGCTTTTCTCCATCCTCCTGTTTCTTCTTGCATCGGGACTTGGTGGAGTGCTCAAGATGGCGCCACTCCTAAGATGACTGGACTGGTACAATATTCACCTCCTTTGTCCTCTGTGCATTCTCCTTTTCCAGTGAACCAGTCGACATACTTTTTTTCAAAACGTTTTATTTTGGAAATGTTCAAACATACAGAAAAATAGAGAGACTACAATAAACCCTTTGTGGACTTTTTCGTCACCAGACAGGTACCATTTCCAAGGGTCATCAATGGTCTCTATTCTGCATGCTGAGGATGAAGGTGACAGCACTGGCCCCAGTTCTTACACTTCATTCATACTTATTTTTATACTCATAGTTTAGGGACAATGCCTTGTTTCTTGGCCACTTTATCTTATCAGGAGCAACTGTTCCAGTGAGGGTTCCCCAAAGTCCTCTCTCCCACCCCTTTGCACAATGCAGATTGAGGTCATTTCTGTGGTGCCTAATGAAAGAGGGACCTCTCTAAACGTTTGCTCAGGGGCCCAAATTTAATTTATGCATTTACTCTAATGTTAAAGACATTTTTTTTGCTCTAAAGTCTGATCCTTCTAACAGAAGCTGAAATCGTGTTTTGCTGATTGTGTGACTAAACCCTGAAGGAAAAAGGGTAACGAAAGGTCACCGAGCCAGACTTCTGCTAGTTGCTAATCTGGGTTTTTCCATCATCAGTAACTCAGGTTTAGGAATCCCAGGTTTTATTCCTAACAAAGCATTCCAGCAATTTTTGGTCATCAGAAAGTGATGATCTAAATGGGTACTGAAATGAGATGAATAAGATGCTCATTTCCTGAGGGTAAGAGAGATTTTCACATCTGTCTCCAAGTAGGATCCCAAAGCGTGAAAGCCACGCCTCTTTGAGAGAGGCAGTATTTGGGAGTGAAACCTGCCAGCTGATGAAAGTATACTTTATGATAACTGACTTCAGTGATTTTCATAGTCATCTAAAAATTTTACAATAGGGTATGATTTTTGTTTCATGGTGGTGAGAAGGAATGCCATTTCTTGGTCCAGGATAACAGAATTCAAGATGCTTTACATGGAGAGAAAATTTCATGTGTTACAAATTAGAAACAAAGTGAAAACATTTTTATGTAAATAACATAAGAGTAGAGATCTCGGAGATGGATCTTTATATATTTTAAGTTAAAATAGCCTCTTTATGTGCACACAAAGAAGTAATCAAAAGAGGAGTATCTCTGTCCACCTGTGACTGCTGCGTCTACTTTGATCATCTCAGACTTGCTATTAACAGCATGTTCTCTTTTACCATAATTCTCCATCTTTGCAGTAGAATTTCTTTCTGAGATTTTAGTACAATTCCACTGCTACCTCTGGATGAGAGTGACATTATGGGAGCCCAGAGATTTTGTGAGTTTCTGTGTCTGGGGAGAGATAAAGAGAGTAAATTGAAGTCGTCTGGGGTCAGTACCACGTTTTTGTGATTCCATGGTGATATTCAAACACTAAGAAGAAAAAATAAATTAAAATGTAATGTTTCTGCTGAGTGGGGATGGGAGAGAGTTCATGTCTTGTTGAGAAACAGATCTAGCATTCCTAGACACATTAGATTCTGGAAATATAGCAAGGTGGTGTCTCAAGACAGGGTTATAAGCGCGTCTCCTAAATATATTGGTCTATCATCTTTTGCAGGGCTCTTCTTTCCTAATAAACGGAGGTAGTAATCAACTACCAAGCCAAAGAAACTAAGCGGCTGACCTATAACCAACAACAGGGTCAGGAACTTAGGACCCTATGGGTTTCAAAAAAATTACCAACGTTTTAATAAACTAGGGAAGCATCTAAATAGTTTTAGAAGGCTTTTCATCATAAATGTTTCAAATCTTTAAAAATTATTTTGGCACTTAAAAGTTGTAGCCTCTGTGCATGTGTGTGTGTGTGTGTGTGCGCGCGCGCGCGTGTGTGTGTGTGTGTGTATCTTAAGTGAAACACTTCATTCCCCGAAGTGCAGGATAAGCAAGGCACTTACTATAATTTTCAGAAGGGTTTTACCATAGTGCACTCGCCGGTATTTCCAGGCCTGAGATGATGAGGCAGTTCCGTGAATGTTAAGTCCGGAAACCAAGGAGAACACAGAGAACCAAATACACCATTCCTTGCTTATGTAAACAGTAGTACTTGACCTGACGTCAGCAGTTATGGACCCTGAAAGCTACTGTCCTCGTGAGTTGCCACGACTGTTCCCAGACAGGCGGAGGTACACGAGTGCGTGCCTCCCTGCAGGCGGGGCCGTGCAGCCACGCTGCTGGCCCGGTGGAGCTTCACTGCCCGGTTCCCCACCACCTGGTGCCTAGGGTGTGGGAGCCGGAGTTTTTTCTACTGCAGGTGCAGCGAGTAACAAAAAGGCAAGTCAGGGGTGCAAGGCCAGGTCCTCTGTTGTTCTGGGGACTCAGTGTATGCTGGTCTGGAGGCTCCACAAACATGCTTGCAGACTGACTACCTTTCAGCGTGTTAATTACCTTTCTGGAGCCCTATCGTGGGCAGAGCTCACACGGGCCGCAGACCGCCTTCGCACTCCAGCGCCATCCGCCTTGAAGGGAGAGCTTTATCCTTAACGCCCACTGGATCGGGGGCTGCTGCAGTCTAACGCTGACAGCAGCTCTGCACCATCTTGGCTGTATCCCTTGTGCCAGGAACCTCGGGGAAGAGACAGGGATTTGGCAAAACTCCTGGCAAATGGACGGCGCCCCAGTGAGCGCCGTGCGTAGCGTTTCTTAGCGTTGCCAGACATCCACCGCTGCCTTCTCCCGCTTCCTCGGGAAACAAGGGCCATTGCGGGGCAGATTTTAAAGTGAAAAACAGAGGAAAGTAAAAGAAACCGAAGCCCAGAACTTAAAAATAGAGGGTTTCCCAAAACTTTAGCTTCTTGAGTGAGAAATAAATTTAAATCTTGTGTCTGATTCCCCTGATCTTTCCGACTTAGCTGAGGCAGAAAACCAATCCATTGCCTTATCGACTGGGATCACTAGCCTGAGGTTAGGGACCCACCGTCGTCTCTGAAGCAGGCCTGCCTTCTCTCTGCTGCTATATTATCCCTCTATCATTTTTGCGCTCGTGCTCTCTATTGCCTTTGATATGGTAATGCACTTGCACAAGAAAAGCCTTTTTTTTTTGTTCTTAATATGAGTGCTTAAGGAATTAAAGGTGAGTGAGAGGTGGAGGGTGTTAAGAAGGATGGCAGTTTGTCATTAAAAAATAAATAAGTATACCCCTTGGAATAAAAAAAGAAGAAAGGAATATAAAGGGAACCCAAGTGGGAGGACAGGCAGGTGTCTCTCGGCGGAGGCGGGAGCCGGGGTTCCTAACAGGCTGGCTCACGGCCCTTTAACGTTGCGTACGTGCTCCTCCGGCCCCTCATTGATTTCCCTCTGCCCTCCAAAGACCTGGCTGCAGTTAAGCCTTGTGTCCCCCACGTGATGCTGAGCCGAATCAGATTTTCCTTTTAGTTGTTCGATCAAATTTTCCTTCCTAGAGCTTCGAAGGCCCACTTGGGACCATCTAGTAATTGCCTCCCCGCACTGAACTGCTGATACCTTTATTGGATTGGCATAGGGTTTCAGAGGACTGTGTTTAACATGCAGTGAGCCGCAGCAATGCAAACAGCCCCAGTGTTTAAACAAGCATCCATTAGGCCAGGAAACAAGGCGGTGCCAGCCCATTTGGTGCTCTGTAGTGCTGGCAGCTTGAGGTGTGCAGGGCAGCCGGGCCGCTGGAGCGGGAGAGGGCAGGCGGAGGAATTGCGGTGTCAGAAAAGAAGCATATTCTCTGCGGAAGAGGGGGGTGCGGGGTCGGAGTGGGGGGAGGGAAATGTGGCTGGGGACATGTGCAAAGCTCATTAATACCTCATTATGTTAGAACTGCAATCTCCCCGCAGACAGGCGTTAACATTTGCGGTGCCAGAGGAAGAGCTGTGGGAAAGCAGCACTGACCACCACCCCCCCCCCCTTTTTTTTTTTGCAAGCCCCAGCAAGCTCCACACACTTGCTTTGCACCGAGGGAGTGGTGGTGTTGAATTTGTGAGGGAAGGCTGTGAGCAAACCCCTAAGGAGCGATAGGGACCAATGCAGTACAGTGAACTGAGACGGAAAACTGTAGAGTCTGTAAATAACAAAGTGACCAGCTTTCCAAGGTGCCGGCAAGTGATGCAGAGGGAGGAGCGTTGACCGGAAGCCAGGAAAGGGAGACAGTGGGTCTCAAGCATGAGCCATCCTGGAGTCTGGGTGTGTGCAGTGGTAGATAGACATGCTACAGATTCAGACCCAGGCGTCCCAGGGAGTGTGGCACTTGTCCCCTGAGTTTGCCCAGGGCTCCCCGGGACCAACCAAGCTAGCATAAGGCAGAGAGGAGACAAATGAGGACTAACGAGAAGAAAAGAGGGCAGGGGAATTCAGCCTGTGGGATGTGGGAGGCTGTATTCTCAGCTGCTACCACCTGCCCTTATTGGTGTGGGTAGAGCAGAGGGAAGGTGATAAAGCAGATAGAAAGAAGGTTCTGTGTGTGCGTGGGGGGTGGGGGTGGGGGTGGGGGTGGGCGGGAAGAGGAGGTTTTGCTTTCTTCAGATCCGACCTGGCTGGGCCCAAACCCTTCCGGGCTTCACCCCAGGGATTAAATCCCCATGTGCCGTAGCTCTGTAGCTCTGGCTGGAGCTGGACCCTGCGCCTCACTCACCCCCCCGCAGTAACCCCAGGGGCTCCAGCACTGAGACAGCGGCCTCATGGGAGGAAAAGTTGGAGCCGTGTTCTGTAGAAACTACAACTTTCCTGCAGACACTTAATCCTGCTCTGTTAAAGGATCAGGTGTTTCTCTCTGCCCTGAACCCTTATGTGTCCTCTATCCAGAAGCGAAAGGTGGGTGGTAGCCACTCTAGCAAAGAGTTACACAACAGAATGGACCAAAACACAATGGTGTGTGGATTTTGTATCATGAAGGCCCCTTAAGGTAATTCATGTTCCAGTCCTTTGAGAATATCCCATTTCTGCCTTTTCGTTTTGTTTGTTTTGTTCTTATTTCTACCTTAGAATTTTCTTTCTGTGAACGTCCAGCATTCAGGTTCTGTTTCTAGCATAAGTGGACATGGACACACCCAGAGGTCCACCGGGACCTCGCCCACGGACATTCAGCCCACGTTCTGGAAGCAGTGGGCAGATGAAGGAGGACGTAGCCTTGATGGATGTCCTATGAAGTGACAGGGCCGTCTTTCAAGTATGGTTTGTGAAGACCTTTATGGTCACACTTCGTTCTGACTTAACACAATATTCCATAAAAATATGGATTATCCATTAAGTTACAGAAAGGCAAAAGAGTTAATTTCATCATTGAAAGCCATTTGTATTCCTTTAGGAAAAAAGAAAAAACAAAACTAGAGTCCTGTTGGCCAGTAGCTTGTTATGTACAACGGTGCTTGTAATGAACATCTAAAAATAAATGTATTTGATCATCACAACCAGGTTTACTTAGGTTAGAAATACAGTTACGGCTACAAATGCTTCTGAGGAACATTAAACAAGGCTTTTTACAGTGTGGCCTCTATAGTAAAAATAGTCAAATTCAAGCTCTGTGTATTAAAATCTATTATTCTTTCAACTACGCAGCTTTGACAAATCGAGCAAGAGTCATAAGAACAGAGCTAGGAAATAGTTCAATTGCTATACTTTCATAGCCATATATAAGAAAAAATATGCCTTATGCTGTTTACATGTTGACTTTCCCAAGCTTGATTCCATTAAAAAATAAAGCAGGACAAAGAAATGAAGAATTGTTACAAACAGTAGACACTTCTAGACTTAACTTCTGTATGTAACCACGGCAGGTCCCTACTGTGGGATGTATGACATCCCACAAGATCTTGCCTGTTTTAGACTCACAAACTTAGAGAATGAACTTATGGTTACCTGGGGAGGGGGGTGGAGGGGAAGGGGAGGGGGAGGGATAGACTGGGAGTTTGGGATTGACATGTACACACGGCTATATTGGAAATAAAATGCCTTTCCATGAAAAAAATAAATTAAAAAAAAGGAGAATAAGCATTAAACACTTAAAAAATCTTTGCCTGTTTTTCCTGAGCTGCTCCTTCCCTCGATCCTTTTCAGTGGCCTGAGCAGGACCTTCACAGATTTGTGTTCTTCACCCTGTCATTTCCCAGCATCTAAACTTTTCCATCTTCGATTCTTCTGCTTTCCTTTCTAGGAAAGAGAATGGAAGTTAAGTTTCATCCAAACTTTCTACCTAACCAAAAAATTATGACATCCAAATTGCCCATTTGAGGAGAGAAGGAGAGTCATATAGCAGAATTACAGTTCAAAGTAAAATGGGATTTCAATTTCCATTAAAAAGAAAAAGTGACTTCCTAGCTCCTTTCAGGCTTTTGCCATGAATCAAAACGTAAAGTGAAACATCGGAAAATCAAGGATGAGATGGAACCTAAAGAGATGTTTCCTTCCCTTTTCATCCCCCTTCCTCAGTGGAGACCATATCTAAATCATCCCAGATGGCTGTTCTATTTTTAAAGATCTCCAGAAAAGGAGATTCTGCCACCTCCTCAGTAACCCATTCCAGCATCTCTTGTTCCTCTCAGCCAGAATACTTTTTTTCTGAGAGCCCTAGGAGGAAGAAGAGATACGCTGTCCCAGGTTTAGGGACTTGGGCTAGTCCTCTCTAGGATTTCACCCCTCAGTGGACACTCCGAGGCATGGGTAATGTCTTTCTTCAGTAAAAAAAGGTTGTTTTTCTCTAATCTTTAGCTTTATACCAGTGAGCTTCTTGGGGGCCCATGGAAAATCCTCTAGAGGGCCTGCTGTTTACACAGCCCTGTCCTAAGTAAGAGGACGGGCAGCAAAGAAGTATATTCATTTCAGTCTAGACGAGAACAAGGTCACGCACAGCCGCAGAGCTGACCATCTGTACTGGACAGATTTGTTCATGCACTCACTCACTCACTCATTCATTCTTTCATTCGGGAAATACCTACTGACCTCAACCATGGGCCAGTCCCTGTGCTAGACACTGGGCACAGACACATCAGTCAACAACGTGGACTAGGTCCTTATCACCAGTGAGCTACACTTGGATGGGGGAAGAATACCAAGTCAAAAGTAAGAAGCATAATGGTTATAAATTGTGATAAGGGGTGTGAAGGAAATAAAACAGCGATGTGCTCGAGCATAGGTGGGGTGAGGCTAACTGAGACAGCATGGCCAGGAAGTTGCTACTTGCACTGAAACCTGAAGGATGACCAGGAGGTAGGAGGGGCAGGTTCAAGGCAGAGGGGAAGCAGGTGCAGAGGCAGGAGGAGAGGCCCCGGGTGGCCAGAGCGCGGTGGAGGAGGGAGCCTGGCCTGACAGGGGCTTGGAGACACCATGCCAGCCAGCGACTCCAGGCCATGAGGGTGACTTTAAGAGAATGGGAATCTACAGAAGGACCTTAGGCAGCAAGACATGCTCTGACGAATGGTTTTAAGCGATTCCTCTGGTTGCTCGTGGAGAACAGATTGGAAAGACCGTAGGATGAGAAGCAAGGTTAACCGGCAAGGTGGAGAGCACAAGAGGCCCGGGGAGAGGCGAGGGTGGGGTGAAGGCTGCCATGAGTGTAGAACATACACAGTCCCCCTGGATCTGGAGAATGTACCTTCATTACTGTAACCTGGAATTACGAAAACACATGGCTTTGAACTTCGAGGAAATCAGGGCTGCTTATAAAACAGGTTCCACCCAACCTGATCTGTTACTGCTAACCAGTAGGAGAGCTGTTGTTACACTTTTTTTTTTGCTTTGTAAGCGGTAGCGTTTTATACAAATATAAAGTTACGCACCTTTAAAGCTATCATGCCAATAAGATACATTCAATTAAACAAAACATCTTCAAAAACTTTTTAACAGTGTATAAGTACAATCACGAAATAATCAATCTGCTGATTAAAACAAAATTTACAGTACCTACAACAGAATTTACAGATGCCTACAGTAGTTTGCGGATTGTTACATATATTGTTTTAAGAAATACCATTAATACAAATACATGATTTACAATATCCCCATTACAGCAAGAAAAAAAATAGATCGGTAAAATAAAACGTCTTTTAGGCATTTACAATGCCAGGTATTGAAACGATTATTCTCACTATGACATAAGAATAATACTCTTTTAGTGGTAAAAGACAGACTTTATTAGGCCAAGGACCACTGAAGAGCTTCTGGAAGGCTCCAAAGTAAAATCTGGCTATCTTTCCCCCAAAATAAATAGAACAGCAGCAATGCCTACGTATCCCATGAACATAAACTATGAAAATTCCTTTTATATTAACTGGGCCTTAAGTACGTGACTCATTACAAATAAAAATAAACAAAATTTTAGAAACTAGTTAACACCAATAGCCCAAATTTGGTTTTTACCTGCCTGTAAATGCCTAGGATAAGAAGTTTCATCATGAAGTATATATTAAGTGTAAAATTAACAATTATTTCTAACTCTCTATATAAGCCAAAGTGCTCACTCTTACCATGGAAGCGAAACCTAAAATAATCTACAGAAATAGTATGTAAACACAGAGAGTTTTCAGATAGACTAGGAACACCCTTCTTGTTCTGTGGATCAAAATGCAAAGGTCTCCATTCCATATGGGCATGAACACAAACACTTGTGTTAATTTAACACATGGATCTTACACGACTATGTGCATACACATATGTACACCATGAACCAAATGTTAACAATGTTTCTAGCTACACCACACCTTCAAGCCCCATATGCTAGAAAGTAAAAACTTAATATGAAAACTACTTTTCCTTTTTTTTTTTGTAAAGTAAAGTTTAAAGTGGAAAAACAAACCCAACACTCCTCTTTGCAATAGGTACTGCGTTCTAAAGGTTCAGAGTCAAGACCCCCTTCAGTTGTTCCCAACGGAAAGAACACGCAGGCTCCCTCACTCTCTTCAGGAGGTCTGATCGTCTCCAGTGGTTTGTCTTAAAAACTGCTTGCCAAGGTACGATGTAGCCATGCTGGTTAAATTCTTCCTGCTGCCCACTTTGCACCTGACGTAGCCATACAGGTTGGCCCCTTGCAGCACCACACCCATGATAACCACCGCCAGCCACTTCACTCTGAAGGAGGAGAGAGCACTAAAGGCAAATATTACCCACAGCACCGGACAGGCAATGAGTCCGAACCAGGAGATTCTTGATTCAGCCTCTGAAACAGTTTTACTGTCTTGAGGAGAGGCCTGCCTGGACTCAAACACCCAATGGCCTTTTCCATCTTCATCAGTATGATTCCACCAGTGCAGGCCAACCATTAGTCTACCTGTGACATTCTTGACTGCTCAGAAGTCACATGACTACAACAAGATACTTGTCACCGTACAGGCAATAAAGCTGCTGCTGAACAATTCACACGGAAGATAGACTATAATTGCACTGACTCGAAAGAATAAATGGAAAAAGGATGCCACTGGGTGTCTGATTTTGGATTTTTCTGGTCTACTAGTTGTCTCCTCTTCCGCATCAAACAGTGAAACATCTTCAATGTCATCATCACTGTCCTGCTGCAGCATGGCGGCCCGCGCCAGCCTGTTGCTACACTTCTGGAGGATCACGAACCACACTGAGGATCTGATGAAAGCTTTAGATCCTCTCTCCTGAGAAAAGGAGCATATAACCACAAAATTCTGCATACAATTCTTGGGGATTCTTAGAGATCCTAAAATCCATTTTTATGTAGACCTCAAGTTAAAAAATCAGCAGTATTGGGCTTCCCTGGTGGCGCAGTGGTTGAGAGTCCGCCTGCCGATGCAGGGGACGCGGGTTCGTGCCCCGGTCCGGGAAGATCCCACGTGCCGCGGAGCGGCTGGGCCCGTGAGCCGTGGCCGCTGAGCCTGCGCGTCCGGAGCCCGTGCTCCGCAACGGGAGAGGCCACAGCAGTGAGAGGCCCGCGTACCGCAAAAAGAAAAATCAGCAGTATTCATGTTGTGGAACCCTGGATCCATCATCTAAAACTGTATATTTGATTATATTTATACTTGATGACAATATTGAACAGGGGGATGAGGAACACCCACTTGGGAATCCCTACAGGTCACTACGGAACCATTAATGGAAGAGGAGTGTTACAGGAGGTCACGTGGCATTGTTGGATATGTTGCTTATGTTACCTCATTTAGTGTATACAGTCGTCTTCTGAACTCCAGAATATTAGCCTTGTCTATGAGGAAAGTGAAATTGAAGTGAAGGATATTAATAAAGAAACATAAAGAGAATTACAGAGATCCAGGTGAAGGCAGTGCCAGTATAATGTGAGTTTTTACAGCTCCAGAGATGAACCATGGTGGATGAGCAAGTTTGGTTTCCTGGGAAATGCATCCTTGTGTTGGTGCCTTTGTAGAGATGTCCCTGGAGGGTGGTCGTCAATGTGATTGGTCATTCCCGTGGCCTACATGGGCGGCATGCCATGCTGTTTAGGATCGGACTGGGGTTGGGTTAGTGGCCAGTATGTATCTCTACCTGAGCAACTCAGACAGCTGCAGAACTGTTCTGAGAACATCTGAAAGAACGGCAGCCCTTACAGGAAATCCCCTTTCAGATAGCACTTCCTTACGTGCCAGCCGCCCACTGCATAGAAAGAGCAGTTCTGAAGATGCCTCCCCTCTTTCC
>NW_006769244.1:691344-693568 GCF_000442215.2 Lipotes vexillifer
GAGAGCCACACTCATTTCAGAATAGTTTGGAAATAAGAAACACATTCCATTCACAAGCGCAGAGGCATGTAACTAACGGAAAGCATAGGCTTTGGAATTCAAGTCTCAACTCCCTCACATGAGCTGTGTGACCTTGGTCGATCTGTTTCATCTCCCCGAGCCCTAGTTTCCTCATTTGTATAAATGATGTTTATTACCTTGCAGGGTGGATGTGGGAATTGAGAGAAAAGATTTGGGATTTGGCTGGCATAGAATGGATACACGATGAATGTTTGCTACTTGCTGGTAACTTGGAGGAGGGCTTAAATCGTTGGGGCCCGTCTGGGTAACAGTAGATTTGGTTCAGCAATACCATCAGGCTTACCCTGGTTTGGACCTGGATCCCTGAGCCATTCCAGAGGAATTCTTGTCCCCGTACCCACCCCTCATCACCATCAAAATTTTGCTTAAGATAAAGAGGAAGTGTTCACCATAAACCCATCCTCCGTGTGAGGTGCCATGTCGCAGGGGCGTTTAGAGGACTCCCCAATACTACTTAGTTCCCAGCCTCTCGAGGATGCCGGATGTTGTGGTGCCTTGGGTGTGCACACGCGCACGTGCACGCACGCACACACATACACATCTCTGAGATGAAGTGGTATGTGAATTTTCGCAGTTAGCAGACCTCCGTGGTAGTTCACGTGGACATTTCTGAGCGAATCCTTGGTTCCACAGTAGTAAAAGCAGAACTAAATACTGGGTAGGGCTAGTACTGCTTATGGAAGTTCTCTGAGACTCTATCGAAAAGTCAAGTTTAAATATAGAGATGGGGCTAGCTAACCTCATCATTCTGTGAGTCATTAGATGTGAACTAGACTTGGTCATCTCCCTTTGCTAATAAGGAAACCGGCTTAATTAACTGAAGGAAATTAACTTGAATCATTTTGCAGCCTGAATCTGTTTCCCAAGAGGGGCTGAATTCTTCCCTTCCTGTGAGCTGATGCTCATTCGGCAGTCAATTCAAGAGGCTGCGTCGGCGCGCTGTTGCTGCCAGCTGACAGATGTAGTATTTTCCTGATCAAGCTCCCAAGCCTTTCTCCTTGCCCCTTGAACAACGAGCACAGAGTAATAAACTACTTAGAATGATTTTGCAACATGGGAGTCATTTGCTTGTCTTTGTACTGTGGGAGTCAAATGCCTATTCTCAGTAAATATAAGCCTCCCAATTGACTTAAGGTAATTGAATGATTTTAGATTTATTGTGTATATACTTTTCTCCATAGCCTCTGATTCTAAGCAGGCATAAAATCACATCAGGAAAACCTGAGTTTGGATATTTGAGTTGTTTCATCTGAGTTAAAACCAAAATATGTAGAAGTTGGGTTATCAATTCCAAACTTGGATTACTTTGTGAAACCTCACGTTTCCAGTGGAGCTGAAGGTAATGTCTTTCTTCGGATATGACTCTGGGGCAATTCCGCAAAGGACAAGGAGAGAAAGATGTTTTTCACTCTATTCTAGGTTGTTTCGTTTTCCTTTTTAACTGATTTTTACACAGTATATGATTTTCGTTCCCAATTTGTTTTGAATTCCTCTCGTCTAGCCCTAGGTGTCTGTTGTGGTTGGGCCTGGTACAGTTTGCTTAGGCGTTTTGCTGTGTTCTTTCTTCTCCTCGCCCTTCGTTTAAAGGAGGTCTAAGCTCGCAGAGTAGCTATATTTCTCGAGAGACCTGCCACCTTTACAGGCTTTACTGTGGTCATTTTCTTTTTCTTTTTTCCCCCTCTCTCCACAGTATGGTTCTTTGTGAATTAAAATCAAGGTTCCTGGAGCTAGAGGTAGGAACAGGGCATGGGAAGCCTGGCCACATTATAATGAGTAATAATCATGACTGTCTCCCTCTGCTGTCAGCTCTTCCAGACCGCTCACGTCCTATGCATCTTTGTATCCCCAGCTTCTCGTGTGGCGCCTGGTGCATAAATGATGCTCAGTGAGTGTGTGTTGAAGGAACAACCTAATTTTTGCAAATCCCTTTACAGTTTATAAAGTTACTCCACATAGCAACGAGGTGATTGTTTTCAGCACTTCAACAAAAAACCATTTCCTCCCTCATTTCATTAGGATTGTGAAATTGCTTGGGAATTTTGGAACAGTGATACTTTTACTGTGTGCATTTCACAGACAAGCCAGAGTCTAATTGCTTTTTTTTTTTTTCTTAATGCAAGGGGCTGTGGAAGGGAGCAAGACA
>NW_006769244.1:693695-708336 GCF_000442215.2 Lipotes vexillifer
AAAGAGTGTGTTAACTGGATACATTTCTTGTCGAGAAGTTTAAAACTACTTGAGATGCTGGATTTTTTTTCTTTATAACTGCAGTCTACAGCTCTTCCTCTTTTACTAGGATGTAGGTGAATTTTAACAAAAGCAAGAGGTATGTTTTCAAGGGAGGAGGACAAGTAGGCAGCAAGGGAAAGACTTTGTTTTTATGACTTGGGTCTTGACTTGGCAAACACTCAAGGTTATCCTACTCAACCAAATAATCCACATCACTTCCACGTCAGCCATGGCCGAGCTCCCGTTACAAGGTGCACCAGACAGACTCTTCTGTTAGGACATCTGAAGGATTTCAACCCTTGTCTTGTGCTGCAGTCAGTGGCAGTGCTGACCCTACACCCGTCAGCTCTCACAACCACTGTACATCTGCCTCTGGCATAGACTGACCCAGGATTCATAATAAAGCAGCTTTTTTTTTTTGAATTGAAGTATAGTTGATTTACAATGTTGTACTAATTTCTGCTGTACAGCAAAGTGATTCAGTTATACATATATATATTCTTTTTTTTTTTTTTTGCCCTACGCGGGCCTCTCACTGTCGTGGCCTCTCCCGTTGCGGAGCACAGGCTCCGGATGTGCAGGCTCAGCGGCCATGGCTCACGGGCCCAGTTGCTCCGTGGCACGTGGGATCTTCCCGGACTGGGGCACGAACCCGTGTCCCCTGCATCGGCAGGTGGACTCTCAACCACTGCGCTACCAGGGAAGCCCTATATTCTTTTTTTAAAATATTCTTTTCCATTATGGTTTATCACAGGATATTGAATATAGTTCCCTGTGCTATACAGTAGGACCTCGTTTATCCATCCTGTATATAATAGCTTACATCCACTAACCCCAAACTCCCACGCCATCCCTCCCCACCTGCCTCCTCCTTGGCAACCACAAGTCTGTTCTCTATGTCTGTGAGTCTGTTTCTGCTTTGTAGATAGGTTCATTTGTGTCATATTTTAGATTCCACATATAAATGATATCATATGGTATTTGTCTTTCTCTTTCTGACTTACTTCACTTAGTATGATAATATTCTAGTTGCATCCATGTTGCTGCAAACGGCAGTATTTCATTCTTTTTTATGGCTGAGTAGTATTTCATTGTGTATATATACCACATCTTCTTTATCCATTCATCTGTCAATGGACATTTAGGTTGTTTCCATGTCTTGGCTATTGTGAATAGTGCTGCTGTGAACATAGGGGTGCATGTATCTTTTTGAATTATAGTTTTGTCTGGATATATCAGGCAACTTTTTCTTAAATGGCTTAATCTCTAGGCACTCGTCACCTTAATGCTGACTTTTGCCATAAAACTCGAGTGTAAAAGTAGGAAAATAATTGTACTACTGTTTTCCCCAAATCATTGGCACTTAAAGACCAAAGTCAGCAAAAGCAGACAAACTTAAGAATTTAAAAAATTAGAAAAGTCTTTGATTTTTACAGATGAAGTAAGAGCCATACTAAGACTTATAGCCCAGAAAAAAAATTCAGGGGAAATGAATCAGGATGTCCACTGGCTGGATCAGTGACAGCGTTTATGTGCAGCATTAGAAATGATGCTGGTGCCTGATACACACACATAATAGTAATACTGTATCTTATGCAATGCAATAATTCAAGTGAAGTGTATTCCTACCATTATGCTAAAGTTGTATTTACCAGAAAAATTTTACACTGCTTCAGTTTTTACATTTAAATCTAAATTAATTAAAATTAAATTTCATTAAAATTTCAATTTCATCCTTGCAGTAGCTGCATTTCAAGTGCTCAGTAGCCACAGGCGTCTCAGGGCTGCCTTCTTGGACAGCATAACTAGGGACAGCAAGGGAATGAGAACCTATTATTAGGGGGCCAGGCACTTTGTTAGGTACTTTCAAAGACATGATCCCAAAGCAGTCCCATGTGTTATCTACATTTTATATAAGGAGACAAGCTCACTGAGATTCAGTGATTTGTGCAAAGTTGGACAGTTAGTGAGGGAGCTGGAGGGACAGCTGTTAGTCTAAACCCCAAAGCCCATGTGTGTGCTGTGCTGATGTGGCCATTGCTGGTTGTAATGGTATATACCACTGAGCAAGAGATAAGGATGCTTTCCTTATCTCCCCACCTCCCTGTAAAGTTTGCAAGCCTCTAATTGTTTTAACAAGCTTGTCTGAATGAATTAATTCAAGAAGAATTCCAGGTAATGACAGCCCCGAGGTATTGCTTGTACACATCTACTCCACGTGCTTCTCCCCTAAGATTCTGAGATTTCTTTCCTCCCTTGGTTCTTAGAAGCATACAGTTTATCTGCAGGCACCACTTGTTCCTGACAGAAAGAAAATCTTTTAGCGAGGACTGTGATTCAAAATATATGTTACATTGACTGATTACCTGTATTACTGCAGTATATCAGAAAGCATATTGCTGCTAGGTGGGACGCAAAGTAATTTGGAAGTACTCATTTTGACCTTGGCGTGGGATGACCTTGGCCTATTGCAGATTCATACTCTGCAGCTGTATTAGTTCCTAGGGCTGCCATAATGAAATACTACAGACTAGGTGGCTGAAAGCACCAGAGATTTATTGTCTCACAGCCCTGGAGCCTGGAAGTCCAGAATCAAGGTGTCAGCAGGC
Organism: Lipotes vexillifer; assembly: GCF_000442215.2. Lineage (NCBI taxonomy): Eukaryota > Metazoa > Chordata > Mammalia > Artiodactyla > Lipotidae > Lipotes > Lipotes vexillifer. The sequence continues at coordinate 696,347 of NW_006769244.1, forward strand.
CCTCTGAGAGTCTGCATGGAATCTTTCCTTGCCTCTTCCTAGCTTCTCATGGTTTGCTAGCATTCTTTGTCATGCCTTGGCTTGCAGCTACATAATTCCAATCTCTGGCTCTGCCATCGCATCACATTCTCCCTGTGTGTCTCCATGCCTCCACATTTTCATCTTCTTATAAGAATGATACCACTCACGTTGGACGAGGAACCCAGTCTACTCCAGTATGACCTCATCTTAATGAATTACATCTGCAGTGACTCTGTTTCCAAATAAAGTCACATTCTGAGGTCCTGTGGGGAGGACTTCAACATATCTTTTGGTTGGAAGCGCAATTCAGTTCTGTAACAGTCCTGGCTATACCTCTGCTTCAGAGCCCTGGGAACGTTTCCCTGTTCCGCTCTTTTTAATGATTTTTTTTATTGAAGTTTAGTTGATTTATAATGTTTCAGGTATACAGCAAAGTGATTCAGTTATATATGTATATACATATATATGTATATATATATATATATATATATATGTATTCTTTTTCAGATTCTTTTCCATTATAGGCTATTACAAGGTACTGAATGTAATTCCTTGTGCTATACAGTAGGTCCTTGTTGTTTATCTATTTTATGTATAGTAGTTTGTATCTGTTAATCCCAAATTCCTAATTTATCCCTACCCGCCCTTCCCCTTTGGTAACCATTAGTTTGTTTTCTATGTCTGTGAGTCCGTTTCTGTTTTGTAAGTAAGTTCATTTGTATCAGTTTTTAGATTCCACATATAAGTGATATCCCATGATATTTGTCTTTCTCTGTCTGACTTACTTCACTTAGTATGATCATCTCTAGGTTTATTCTGTCGTGTATGTATGTGTGTGTATGTATATATATATAGATACACACACATACAACATCTTCTTTATCCATTCATCCTGTTATTCTCTTATGAAGCACTGACTTTACACACCTTCATTCACTTCTTTCCTCAAGCCCTTGGTTTTTCCTTAGCAGTGTTCTTTCTTGGAGGTGAGGTCCTTGCATCAACCTCAGTGAAAAAATTGAAACCATTAGAGCCGAGCAGCCTTGTCCACACGCCCCTCCCCCCCAACACTTCCATCTCAACATACCTCTTCCCCACGCTTGTCTTTAGAGCCGTCTTTTGATGGCTCCGATGTGCCATTCTTCATTGGTTCAAAAGCAAATATCTCGATGGGAATGTAAAATAGTACAGCTCTATGGGAAACAGTATGGTGGTTCCTCAAAAAAATTAAAAATAGAACTACCATATGATCCAACAATTCCATTTCTGGGTACTTACCCAAAGGAATTGAAAGCAAGGTCTCGAGATATTTATGAAGCCATCTCCATAGAGGCACTATTCACAACAGCCAAAGGTGGAAGCACCCCAAACGTCCATGGACAGATAAGTATATACATGTAATGGAATATTATTCAGCCTTAAAAAGGAAGGAAATTCTGACACCTGCTACAACATGGATGAACATTGAGAATATTATACTAAATGAAATAGTCCAGTCACAAAAAGACAGTACTCTATGATTCTACTTTTATGAGCTATCTAGAGTAGTTGCATACATAGAGACAGAAAGCAGAATGCTGGTTGCCAGGGCCTGAGGAGGGGGTATAAGGAGTTATTGTTTAATGGGTATAGAGTTTCAGTTTTGCAAGAGAAAAGAGTTCTGGAGACAGATGGTGGAGATGGTTGTACAACAGTGTAAAAGGACTTAATACCACTCAACTGTACCCTTAAAAATGGTTAAGACGGTAAATTTTATATTATGGGTATTTTAGCACAATTAGACATTTGCAACACAATTTTTCATGTGTCCCTCCTTTCTTAATGTCCACCTCTCCTGCCCTCTGATTTTCTTCACCCTTGAACCCACTCAGGATTTCCTTTTCCTGAAAAACCTTGACTTCACCTCCTGACATACAAGCCATGATGCCCCTTTCCCTCCAGCTTTTCCAAATGAGATTTCTTCTGTAGAAGGGTCACAGACAGCATCTCCATTCTTCACCATTTGCTTCTCTTACTGACCAAAAACCTTCATTTCATTCATTCACAGCAGCATTCTAGAACTTTGCTATCCAATACAGTAGCCCCTAGTTGCATGCAGCTCTTTTTCTTTTTTTTTTTTAAATTAATTAATTTATTTATTTTTGGCTGCGTTGGGTCTTTGTTGCTACACGTGGGCTTTCTCTAGTTGTAGCGAGCGGGAGCTACTCTTCGTTGCGGCGTGCAGGCTTCTCACTGCAGTGGCTTCTCTTGTTACAGAGCACGGGCTCTAGGCACGCGGGCTTCAGTAGTTGTGGCTCACGGGCTCAGTAGTTGTGGCTCGCAGGCTCTAGAGCACAGGCTCAGTAGTTGTGACGCCCGGGCTTAGTTGCTCTGTGGCATGTGGGATCTTCCCGGACCAGGACTCGAACCCGTGTCCCCTGCATTGGCAGGCAGATTCTCAACCACTGCACCACCAGGGAAGCCCAGCTCTTTTAAATTTAATTAAAATGGACAAAATTTAAAAATTGGTTCCTCAGTAGCACTAGCCACATTTCAAGTACACAACAGCCACATGCAGCTTGAGACTAATGTATTGGATAACGTAGATATGGAACATCTCCATCCTCTCAGCAAGTTCTGCTGGACAGGCTGCACTGTTCTTGAACAAGGATTCTCAGCCCAGGAGAATCACTTGGAGGGCTGACTGAAACACAGACTCTGGGCCCTGCCTTCCGAGTTTCTGACCCAGAAGTCTGGGGAACTAGCAGAGAATTTGCATCTCCATCAAGTTCCCTGGTGATATTCATGCTGCTGGGTGTCCTGGAGGAACCCTTTCTTAGATTCCCACTGAATTACTCTGGTACTGATTTAATGGTCTCTTAGGTCTCATTTCAAAGCTGCAACTGATATGACAAATCTGACCACAAATTGTTCTTCTTTGCTTTGTCCTACTTTCCTGATGTTTTATTTTAATCTCTCACTGATACTATTTCTTTGTCTCTTTGCTGACTGCTCTCATCTAATTAAGCGGGCCCGGGGCTTCCCTGGAGGTGCACTGTTAAGAATCCGCCTGCCAATGCAGAGGACACAGGTTCAAGCCCTGGTCCGGGAAGATCCCATGTGCCGCGGAGCAACTAAGCCCGTGTGCCACAACTACTGAGGCTGCGCTCTAGAGCCCGTGAGCCACAGCTACTGAGCCCATGTGCCACAACTACTGAAGCCCGTGTGCCTAGATCCCGTGCTCCGCAACCAGAAGCCACCATAGTGAGAAGTCCGCGTGCCACAACGAAGAGTAGCCCCCACTCGCCGCAACCAGAGAAAAGCCCACACTCGGCAACAAAGACCCAACACAGCCAAAAAATTAATTAATTAATTAATTAATTAATTAATTTAAAAAAGAGGGCCCATCTCCAACCGCATGTTCACTTTCTTTGGGAATTTTTGCTCTCACGTTGTTCAGGCCACCTCAGATGTATGGATGGGTGACTCAAATAAACATCGCCTTATTTCTAAGGCCCTATCTTCAGGTTTATGTGATAACAACTGGATCTGGATGCCCTACTCCTTTTGAACACTCTGGTGTTAGAAACAAAGCTGTGTCTCTACCCTCTCTGGCCAATGAGCTGACGCTTCTCAGATCTCTGATAATTGTTGCCATGCATTTCTTTTTCCTTAAGTGATGTTAAGATGCTTGCATGAAAAGCTCCATAGAAATGTCAAGTGTTATGTGTACCTGCTTATTAAATATTCATGCAGTTGGAGAAGTCACCACTGCAGTATGCTGAGTAATTTCGTTAATGCCTTTCCTCCTAGTGACCAACTGTTTTATAGACTTAATCTGCTTAATCCTTTCCATGAGGTATAGTAGGGGTCATGCATGAATATGCCCATTTTCAAATTAGAAATTAAGGTGCAGAAAAGTTTCAAAGAGAGACCAGAGGCACAAAGCTGGTGATGGTTCTGCCTGGGATCTGCAGCTCACGTGCGTGACTCCCATGCTAAGTCCCCAATTCCCTGCAAAGCCCCCAACTCTCTTGCAAAGCCCCCAACTTGCCTACAAAGCTCCAACTATTAGCGAACACTAAGCTTCGGGGTTTTCAACATGAAAAGAAATTTGCTAAATGTGATTCAACGTGTACTTCGCATAATGCATTTCTGTGACACTTCATAGTAATGAGATAATTACCATGGGTACAGTATTAGAGTATACATATTCTGATAAGTTACAGCTGTAAGAAATCAACAATGGCCATTAATCATTCCATGTTCATTCTTTACGAGTCTCAGACTAAATGGGAAGCTTCAGAATTCCAACAAATCTAAGATGAATTTTATAGTCATCATTTCTGCCATTTAGATGAGGAGTTTATGAATACAATAGACTCTCCCTAAGTTAAACTAATTTGGGCAAACTGTTGCCCGAATTGAGAAGAATTGAAGCATACTAGTAAATATATACTACCTGTGATACATTTAAAAGTAACAGCTGCAATTCAAACTAGACCACCAAACTGTTAGTAAACAAATATCCTCGGGAACTACTTTAATTAATATATGAAAAGGAATCATAATACCTGTATCAATCGTTTATTTAAATTTGAGTCTCCTGAGTCCTTGAGTCCATGAAACCCATTTCTGTCTTAAGTAGCTTGAGCATTCCCCTTATAAGCTTTATTATACCTATTCTTTTATATAGTGAGCTATTTTTTTTTTTTTACATAAGGATAAATATCAGGTTGGCCCTTAGCCAAGTTACAGCTAAAGGCAAAGTTAGCAGGAATTGAATTAGGTTTTACTACACAATGTATTTAGAAACAGCGATAGTCACAAACTTTTTCATTCTTTCAAATTTAGGAATTAGTTACATACTTTAGAAAAGAACCACAAGGTTAAAAACAAACCTAAAATGTCAGTTGGCTCATCTTCCAACTACATCCAAATTGACCTAGAAAGATTAAAATTCTAGGCTGTTAGATCTGCAGGGGATTTTAGAGAGTATTTTGTCCAGGAGAGAATGGAGGTGGAGAATAGTCACCTGATTTCCACAGAACACACAGCTTGGTCATGAGAGAAGTGATTCTAGGACCCAGGGCCCGTGGCTCTAAGCCTGTGATTAGACCCACACCCATCTGCATCTTCTAGGTGAAATACACGATGATCCACGCCCAGAAAAGGTGGACAGCTTCTCCCTGTAACCTGGTGCAGTATCCAGTTACCCAACTGGCACGTTTAGACTCTTCATGTAATTTAAGGTCATTTATGCAAAAATCACTCATGGTGGAAAGGAAGAAGCAGCTTTGCATCATCCTGTAAATTAGCAAAGTTAACCAAGTTTTGGTCACCAGAATGGAAACATCACTGTTGTCTATGTCCGGACACAGGACCGAGCACAACAGGAGCATTTCCTGAAAGTATCCAATAGATACTTAGGAGCAAAAGGAAAATGTGCAACAGGCTCTGAATTTCTTTAAAAGCAATTCTCTGCATCTTTCCTGTTTCTGCACCCAGCTCAGCACCTGATACCAAGCAGATCATCATAAAATGAGAAATTCTTTTAAATGAACCGTGTGATTTACACACTTGGGTTTCTGGTTTTTTAAAAGATCTCTGATTTAATATTTAGTGTAATTTTTGTTTCTAATTTACTGAAGCCAGGAAACATTTGCAGAAGGGTGTAATGGATTCTAGCTCTCTGACTTAAAACGAGGCTCTTAGTTACTCAGTAACTACCTGCCAAATACAGCTACACTTCTGAGTTAACAGTGCCTTCCAGAGTGATTCTGAAAGTGAGTCACTGATTTGAATCCAGAGTCTAAATAGAGCTGGAACAAGCCTTGGCGATCTGGTAGTCCAGCCCTCTCCTTTTACAATTGAGGAAACGGAGGTCCAGAGAGGTTAAGGCACTGCTGCCGGATCACATAATTAAGTTTGTTTAATTGCCATGCTTCAGTGAGAGCTGGAAAACACCACTGGCATAGTTTTGCTTTTCAACTTCCTGAAGTTTTCTGTTGTGTGCACTCAGGGTATTTTTAAATACTGATAAGCATGTGAATGCAAACCTCATTTAGTTAAATCTGGCAGTGTGGGCAGTCCTCAGTGAAATCTATTACACTGCCTTCCTTGATGCCTTTATTATGTTCAGCTCTTTTTGATTTGTGGTGTTTGATTGGACAAAAGGTAACAAAATATTCCTTGCAGTAAAAAAATCCTTTCTTTTTTTTTACACTCACATAACTTCAAAATATCCCCAAAGTCATCATTTGTTGTTACCAAAAACAATTTACTTCAGAACTGAGACCGAGGTGAAAAAACATCTGTCCCAGGGGACTTTAGAGAACCATAACCATGCAAAAGTAGGTGGTTACAGAAAATATTATGCAAACTTAACTGTAGCGTTATGATGGAAACCGCATAAATAAGATCTGGATGGCTAGGTAAGATAGATAAAACCACTGAAATACATACTTGTGACTCTACACTGTTACAGTACATTTACAGTGCACCACAATTTGAACAGAAAGTTGACAAACTCTGAATCTGTGACAGGCAAAGTGATTTATTGCACGGGGCCTCGGGCTGGAGCAGGAAATTCTATCATTCCTTGTTCTTTCTGAGTTAGGTTGTAGCCCTAGTCTCTCGGTGCCTCGGTTTTCCCTCTGTGTCTCTCTGAGGTCACATGAATTATCAGTGTAAAGTAATATTTACTAAACTGAAGGGAACAACTGGTCATTTTTCAGAGCCCTCTAGATCATGACGGGCTATTTCTGAGGCTTTGCTTGGAGTCATCTCTGACTACACTTCTTTGCTAATAGTTCAGGGGCGGATACAAAGTGTCTTTTGAATTTGGGTTTAAAATTGGGAGACAAACACTTTTTTAAAAAATATGCTGTTAAGCTCTGTAGCAAATAGCATTTGTTGAGCTACTTGCTTCAAGACCAAGTGTGTGCTGTATTGATTTATAAGTTAAGGATGACTTCAGGGACTTCCCTGGTGGCTCAGTGGTTAAGAATCAGCCTGCCACTGCAGGGGACACGGGTTCGAGCCCTGGTCCGGGAAGATCCCACATGCTGCGGAGCAACTAAGCCTGTGCGCCACAACTACTGAGCCTGCGCTCTAGAGCCCGCGAGCCACAACTACTGAAGCCTGCGCACCTAGAGCCTGTGCTCAGCAACAAGAGAAGCCGCCGCAGTGAGAAGCCCGCGCGCCACAACAAAGAGTAGCCCCCGCTCGCCGCAACTAGAGAAAGCCCACGTGCAGCAACAAAGACCCAACGTAGCCAAAAATAAATAAATAAAATAAGTAAATTTTAAAAAAAGGATGACTTTAGCCATTGGCTTAATCAGCCACGCAGGGAATGATGTTGGATCATGTTATGGGCTGAAATAGTGTCTTCTCCCAAAATTCATATGTTGAAGCCCTCAGAATGGGACTGTATTTGGAGATAGGGCCTTTTAAGAGGTGATGAAGTTAAAATGAGGCTGTTAGGGTAGGCCTTCATCCAATCTGACTGGTGTCCTTCTGAGAAGAGAAAATTTGGACACACAGAAGGACATCAGGGATGCACACCCACAGGAGGAAAGGCCATGTGAGGACACAGTGAGAAGGTGGCTGTCTGCAAGCCCAGGAGAGAGGCCTCAGGAGAAACCCAACTCGCCAACTCCTTGATCTTGGACCTCCACCTCCAGAACTGTGAGAAAATACATTTCTGTTGTTTAAGCCTCCCAGTCTGTGGTATTTTGTTATGACAGCCCTAGCAAATTAATACAGATCACTTCAAATGCCTGACCTTCTGCAACCAGTGTCTCTCACTATGAAATCAGAAGTTAGCATTGCAAGTGACTCCTTTTCCTCCAGTGTCTCTCAAAGCGTCTGGATAAAGTCCAAACTTCTTAACATGGCAGACAAGCCCTCCATGATCTGTATAGCTCTCCCTTCTCCAGCCTCCCCCTTGCACTCTGGCTCAAGCCAGATGCTACCACTTGAGTTTCACTTAGAGGCCATGCTTTCTTCTCCTCACTATGAATCCTCCAAGTCTCAGCTTACACACCAGTCCCCCCAGGAAGCCTTACCTCATCTGGACTGAGTAACACGCCCTTCTTTTGGGCTTCCACAGCACAGGCATCTATGTCAAATTATCTTGTCCTCGTTCATCCGCTTCTGTCCCCTCCACTCTGAAGGCTCCTGAGGTCAGAGACTGAATCTTGTTCACTCTCGAGACCCTAGTGCCTGATCTAGAACTTGGCACACAGTAGGTGTTCCATTAGTTGAATCAAAGCGTGAACACATCCATGCAAGATTTTCCTTTAAAATAGTTATGGAGTGCTTAACCTGTGTAAGATACTGAGAAGACAGAGATACGTCTAAATCAGATTATTAGTTGGGCTCGCCATAACAAAGTAGCACACAGGCTAGGTGGCTTAAACTTCAGGAATGCATTTCTTTACAGGTCGGAGAATAGAAGTCCAAGATCAAGGTGTCAGCAGGGTTGGTTTCTTCCGAGAACTCTCTCTTTGGCTTGTCCATGGCCGTCTTCTCCCTGTATCTTCACATGGTCTTCTTTCTGTGGGTATCTGTGTCCTAATGTCCTCTTTTTATAAGGACATCCATCAGACTGGATGAGGGCCCCCCATAGGACCTCATTAAAGATTCTATCTCCAGACGCCCTCATGTTCTGAGCTGTTGGGGGTCAGAGCTTTAACATACAAATTTGGGGAGGACACAGTTCACGTTCATCGTGAACACTGGCTTCATAGATTTTTTACCACCTTGGGGTACCTCTGGGGTGAATGTAGACTGTTATGTTGCCGTCTGCCTGGGAAGGTTATTTGCTGTAAAGGTTGGGTAATAGGTGTATATTTTTGTCAAGAAAGGGGCATTTTGGAATTGACTGTTGTTTCTGGGGCTTGGACTAGGCTATTATTTTGGGAGTTCCACACCCCCAAGAATAAACTCCTGGAGGACGAAAGTAACGAAGCAATTGAGAATGTGGTGGTGATGGCCAGCATTACCAAACTCACTGGAAATTCCCATTCTGAAACCGCTAGTACGTGGTTAACCCCAGGAAATTCAGTGGTCACGTGTCCAGTTCCTACCCAAGAGGTGAAGACATCAGATGCAAAGGTTTTTCTCTGAGCTTCTCTGCTCGTCGACTTTCAGGACTGGGAGAACTCTGTGGACCATGAGAATCTGGTCTTCTAGCTTCAGATTGGACATAGGAGATCTAGGCTTCCACTCCTTAAAGGGCAAAGAAAGGGTCCACCCGGGCTCAGCCTCGGTCACTCCCTGTGCGTAACTGAAATCACTGGCCATAGTGAGGCTGTGGGGAAGAGGCTGTGTAAGTGACTTTGACTGTTGCTATAACAACAGTACCTCCGTCTAATTTCTTTTGAAAGATGAATTTCAGCTGGTGGGATGAAGCCAAGCAGCTTCTCCCCACAGATGAAAGCTCGGCCGACAGTCTTCGGAGCCCAGCTGTTTATGGGTTGAGTGCGTGGTGCCCTGCCTGCCTCTGCCCACTGGAACATTCTCAGAGCCAGTTAAATCATACCCGTATTTGCCTGAATGTGAGAAAGCGCCTCTCTACACGTGGGCCTCGTCACCCACGGAGGATTCATCCTAGAGACAAAAATCCTCTCCTCAGCCTTGTTTCCTATTTGTGAACAAAGTTACTCCAAAGATGTAGATAACGGCGATCCCTTTGCTGGCAAATGAAGGCAAGTCGCTTAGCTTTCAGCTTTGGGGTAAAAACCTGCTAAGAAATGGAGGTGTGGGAGTCAGATGCCATCCAGAAATAAGAAAGATGTCCTGTTTGCTCACTAAGATGGTGTGTGTGTGTGTGTGTGTGTGTGTGTGTGTGTGCGCGCGTGCATGTGTTTGCGCCTGTGTGAAAGGGAGAGAGAGATGGAGAATTCTCTTCCGGGAGGGGAGCTCTTACCTTTGCTTTCTGTGAACTTCAACTGCCCGAGGAAGCGCAGCGCCTGCCTCTTTGAGGGAAACAAGAGGCTTTTTATAGACTAGGAGATCTTATTTCGATACTTTCGTTTCCAAAGGGAGATAGCAAGCGCTGGGATTTTATTCAACAGCTGTGTCAGGACCAGGCGCAGCGGGCTATTTGCGTCCCCTAAACTGGTGTGGGACTTCAGTGCCATGGAGGCACTCCTGGAAAGGGCTGAAAACAAAAAGGAGAATTTCTCGTTGAAAAAGAAGGGACATGTTGAGTAAACAGTGAAATAAAAATATTCTTGATTCCTACCCAAGGGAGGGAAGAGTACTCGGCCTCCCTGAAGTATTTCTCCTCCCGCCTCCCTCCTCCCTCCTCCCAGAAAATAAACAGACTGAAGCCTCATGCTTCGTTCCAATATGCCTGTTCTTTGGTCTGAGCTGTCGGTGTAAGTCTCCAGCTGTGAAGGATGTAGATAAGATCTGACCTTTGCATTTGCCCTCTTCCTCCCTATGGTTTTCCCTTCTTTTTCCCTGACCTCCTTCGCTGTCATTTCTTTACAGCTCTAAATAAAATGCCATTAGGAATTTCAGATTGTAATACAAGGTCACGCATACAGGCGTGTTTGAGTAGATACAGTATGCGTGACTTCTAGTAGGAGATATTCCTAAGGAAATTGTTTCTTGTCCTTCAAAATAAATGTAGTGTAATGTGTGTGTGTGTGCGCGCGTGCGTGTGTTTATGTATCTGAAAAGACAGAGCAGTTTTCAGTGTCCGATTGTTGTATTCTGATAGCAACTGGCAACTGCAGATCTCAGCGGAGTTTTTCCTACAGCAAGCTACCGAATAAAGGAAGCTGCCACCGGGATGCACACATCTGCTCCCTCCTGAAGTCTTCAGCTATCATCACTTCTCAAACACATGCTAAATTTACAGAGTAACATCCTTCCTTGTAGAGGAACACAACACTTTTCTGTGAATCAGGCAGCTCTGACTCAAAAACATGAACACATCCTCCTAAGGCCGTCACGACACAGGTGTCTAAAACACTTTCCCAGAATTTCTAAGCAAGGTCTGCTCGTGTTTGATCAGAACAGGAGTCATCAGATGCAGAATAGCACAGTAGGTGAGAACGCAGATTTGAGAGGCAGATGGAACCAAGTAAGGCTCTGCTGTGTGTCCTGGGACAAATGACCATCCTCTTTGAGCCCATTCCTCATTCGTCATAGGGGTATTGTGAGGATTAACCAAGGTAATACAGGTAAAGCATTTAGCTTGATGTCTGGTACATTAGAAGCTCTCAGCCAATTACAGTATTAAATGCCAATCTTGAAATATTTAGTAAGCAGCGAACCAAAGTCTCTAATAAAAACTTCGAAGTTTAGAGCTTTCTACTGATAACTATGTGCGGAGATTTGAAGGTCATATAACCTTGGCATTTGCAGAGATAACAGTCTCGGTTTTAATGAGTAGCTAATAAATTCATTGAAACACCAGTTTGGACTACATGTATGGAGCTTGTGAAAAACCTCATTACTTCAGATATAAAGAGTACACAGAATTCATGTGACTTGTGATGAAAATATACTTTATTCATTCAACTGAGAGAAAGCCAAGAGCCTCTGTGAACATTCATGTATTTGCAGATATGGAGATTTGAGGAGATCTTGGGACTTAGTGTTTCTCAGTGTCAAGGGCCTTGATTGCCACTGCTCCTGTTGTTTTATGATCCATTCTCAATGTGTTGTTGTGGATAAATTTGGTCCAATTTAGGCATAACTGAAGGATAAAAGCGTACCTAAAAATTCAGCCACGCACAAAAGATTTAAAATGCTTTTAAAGAGTCTCTTATCTTGGCAGCTCGCAGCTGGAACTGGGTGGGCATCCATGTTCCAAACACTGAAAAGAGGTATGACCACTCTTGTGTGTACATACCTAAAACTGCTTAGGAATAGAGTTTTAAATCTGGCTCATAGCAAAAAGGAAAAAGATCATGGTCATTTGTAAAAATAAACTCAAGGTCCTGTCCCCTTGGGCTGGGGGTTCAGCA
>NW_006769244.1:708356-716838 GCF_000442215.2 Lipotes vexillifer
CAGCAGTACCCCAGCATTCCCTTGGGCCTCTGTAGCTGAGGTTTCAGATGCTTTCCAGGAGGGCGAGGCCCCTTCTGCGATGATCCTTTTCTTCCTGGAGCATTTCAGGAGAGAGTTCTTTTGTTTTTTGTTTGTTTGTTTTGTTTGTTTTTGGCCCTGCCGCGAGGCTTGTGGGATCTTAGTTCCCTGACCAGGGACTGAACCTGGGGACACGGCTGTGAAAGCACTGAGTCCTAACCACTGGACCACCAGGGAAGTCCCAAGAACAGAGGTTTTTAACTGACATCCCCTCCGGAGACCTGTCATTTCCTACTGACTAGGTCCAGAGAAGCTGTATCTATCCTGGGATGGTCACAAGCAGAGGTTTTAAACTCTTGGCTCTCAGGGAAATTGTGTGTGTGTGTGTGTGTGTGTGTGTGTGTGTGTGTGTGTGTGTGTGTATTTAAATTCATATGACTTTTATTATGTAATAAAGTTTTCTCTCTAAAATGATCTTAGGAGTATATATGGCTGACAAGGTGTATTTCAGGAACTGTGATAAGAGATCTCCTTTTTTGTGTGTGTTGTTCTACCCTTCATGTAGATCCCCTTTAAACAAACATACTCAACTTTTGTCAATATATAGCTGACATGTGTTCACTTTCTGATGTGGTCTCTGTTTTGGGGAATGAATCCATTCCATTGCACCTGGCACACAGGCATACAGCACACCCTCAGTTCATGAGGAATGAAAATATAAAAAATAAACGTTTTCATGCAAAGTCTTGTAGAAATCCAGCAAGCTCCTGCAGTATTCAAGATCCTCTGCACTTCGAAATATCTCCATCTAGAGCTTTGTTTCTTAGTCCTGTTGATGAGCTGTCCCAGAGTATCACCAATCAACTCAGGAACATTTGATATTGACACTGGGTTTGTGTGTGTGTATATTTCTTTTTAATCAAACAAACAACTTCAGAATTTCAGGACTCGGACAGAATTGTTCTTCTAGATCAGAATTTCTAAAAACTGGGGATGCTAGACCAACTACCTTAGAGAAATCAGAGGTTTTTATTATATTTCTTTAGATGCCTGTGCTGCCAGCGTGTGTCCCAATCTGGGCCCTACCTTGGGCGACTAAATCAAACTGAGGAAGTGGCACCAAGAAACCTGCATTTTTAACAGGCTCTCAAGTCACTTTAAAGTCGGGTAATCACTGGTCTAGAAGATTGAACCTCTAAATAAACCTCCAAAGATCCTTTCTAAGGACGCTTAAATCTGGAAGACACTTCGGGAAATGTTTTGCACACTATTCATATTCTACTAATTAAAATATCTAACACATGAATATTCTGGGTCACTCATCAAATACATTAAATAAGCAAGTCAAATTCATCTGTGTGGAAGAGGGGCTTCTGGGAAGATGGCGGAGGAGTAGGAGGCGGAGATCGCCTTCCTCCCCACAGATACACCAGAAATACATCTACATGTGGAACAGCTCCTGCAGAGCACCTACTGAACGCTGGCAGAAGACCTCAGACCTCCCAAAAGGCAAGAAACTCCCCACGTACCTGGGTAGGGAAAAAGAAAAAAGAATAATCAGAGGCAAAAGGATAGGGACGGGCCCTGCACCAGTGGGAGGGAGCCGTGAAGGAGGAAAGGTTCCCACACACTAGGAGCTGCTTCGCGGGCGGAGACTGCGGGGGGCGGAGGGGGAGCTTCGGGGCCGCGGAGCAGAGCGCAGCCACAGGGTGCGGAGGGCAGAGCGGGGAGATTCCCGCCCAGAGGATCAGGGCCGACCGGCGCTCACCAGCCCGAGAGGCTTGTCTGCTCACCCGCCGGCGCTGGCGGGGCTGCGAGCTGAGGCTCGGGCTTCGGTCGGAGCGCCAGGAGAGGACTGGGGTTGGCGGCGTGAACACAGCCTGCAGGGCGTTAGTGCGCCGCGGCTAGCCGGGAGGGAGTCCGGGGAGAAGTCTGGAGCTGCCGAAGAGGCAAGAGACTTTTTCTTGCCTCTTTGTTTCCTGGCGCGAGGAGAGGGGATTCAGAGCGCCGCTTAAAGGAGCTCCAGAGGCGGGCGCGAGCCGCGGCTAACAGCGCGGACCCCAGAGACGGGCATGAGACGCTAAGGCTGTTGCTGCCGCCACCAAGAAGCCTGTGTGCTAAAAGCGCAGACACCAGAGGCGGGCATGAGACGCTAAGGCTGCTGCTGCCGCCACCAAGGAGCCTGTTTGCAAGCACAGGTCACTATCCACAACCCGCTTCCAGGGAGCCCGTGCAGCCCGCCACTGCCAGTGTCCCGGGATCCACGGACAACTTACCAGGGAGAACTCACGGCGCGCCTCAGGCTGGTGCAACGTCCCGCCGGCCTCTGCCGCCGCAGGCCCGCCCCGCACTCCGCGCCCCTCCCTCCCCCGGCCTGAGTGAGCCAGAGCCCCCGAATCAGCGGCTCCTTTAACCCCGTCCTGTACCCACTAGCAGAGAGGCTGCCTAAAATCATAATAAGTCCACAGACACCCCAAAACACACCACCAGACATGGACCTGCCCACCAGAAAGACAAGATCCAGCCTCATCCACCAAAACACAGGCACTAGTCCCCTCCACCAGGAAGCCTACACAACTCACTGAACCAACCTTAGCCACTGGGGACAAACACCAAAAACAACGGGAACTGTGAACCTGCAGCCTGCAAACAGGAGACCCCAAACACAGTAAGTTAAGCAAAATGAGAAGACAGAAAAACACACAGCAGATGAAGGAGCAAGATAAAAACCCACCAGACCTAACAAATGAAGAGGAAATAGGCAGACTACCTGAAAAAGAATTCGGAATAATGTTAGTAAAGATGATCCAAAATCTTGGAAATAGAATAGACAAAATGCAAGAAACATTTAACAAGGACCTAGAAGAACTAAAGATGAAACAAACAATGATGAACAACACAATAAATGAAATGAAAAATACTCTAGATGGGATCAATAGCAGAATAAATGAGGCAGAAGAACGGATAAGTGACCTGGAAGATAAAATAGTGGAAATAACTACTGCAGAGCAGAATAAAGAAAAAAGAATGAAAAGAACTGAGGACAGTCTCAGAGACCTCTGGGACAACATTAAACGCACCAACATTCGAATTATAGGGGTTCCAGAAGAAGAAGAGAAAAAGAAAGGGACTGAGAAAATATTTGAAGAGATTATAGTTGAAAACTTCCCTAATATGGGAAAGGAAATCGTTAATCAAGTCCAGGAAGCACAGAGAGTCCCATACAGGATAAATTCAAGGAGAAATACGCCAAGACACATATTAATCAAACTGTCAAAAACTAAATACAAAGAAAGCATATTAAAAGCAGCAAGGGAAAAACAACAAATAACACACAAGGGAATCCCCATAAGGTTAACAGCTGATCTCTCAGCAGAAACTCTACAAGCCAGAAGGGAGTGGCAGGACATACTGAAAGTGATGAAGGAGAAAAACCTGCAACCAAGATTACTCTACCCAGCAAGGATCTCATTCAGATTTGATGGAGAAATTAAAACCTTTACAGACAAGCAAAAGCTGAGAGAGTTCAGCACCACCAAACCAGCTTTACAACAAATGCTAAAGGAACTTCTCTAGACAAAAACACAAGAGAAGGAAAAGTCCTATAATAACGAACCCAAAACAATTTAGAAAATGGGAATAGGAACATACATATCGATAATTACCTTAAATGTAAATGGACTAAATGCTCCCACCAAAAGACACAGATTGGCTGAATGGATACAAAAACAAGACCCATATATATGCTGTCTACAAGAAGACCCACTTCATACCTAGGGACACATACAGACTGAAAGTAAGGGGCTGGAAAAAGATATTTCATGCAAATGGAAACCAAAAGAAAGCTGGAGTAGCATTTCTCATATCAGACAAAATAGACTATAAATAAGGACTATTAGAAGAGACAAAGAAGGACACTACACGATGATCAAGGGATCGATCCAAGAAGAAGATATAACAATTGTAAATATTTATGCACCCAACATAGGAGCACCTCAATACATAAGGCAAATACTAAGCCATAAAAGGGGAAATCAACAGTAACACATTCATAGTAGGGGACTTTACCACCCCACTTTCACCAATGGACAGATCATCCAAAATGAAAATAAATAAGGAAACACAAGCTTTAAAGGACACATTAAACAAGATGGACTTAATTGATATTTATAGGACATTCCATCCAAAAACAACAGAATACACATTTTTCTCAAATGCTCATGGAACATTCTCCAGGATAGATCATATCTTGGGTCACAAATCAAGCCTTGGTAAATGTAAGAAAATTGAAATTGTATCAAGTATCTTTTCTGACCACAATGCTATGAGACTGGATATCAATTACAGGAAAAGATCTGTAAAAAATACAAACACATGGAGGCTAAATAATGCACTACTTAATAACGAAGTGATCACTGAAGAAATCAAAGAGGAAATTAAAAAATACCTAGAAACAAACGACAGTGGAGACATGACGACCCAAAATCTATGGGATGCAGCAAAAGCAGTTCTAAGAGGGAAGTTTATAGCAATACAATCCTACCTTAAGAAACAGGAAACATCTCGAATAAACAACCTAACCTTGCACCTAAAGCAGTTAGAAAAGGAAGAACAAAAATAACCCAAGGTTAGCAGAAGGAAAGAAATCATAAAAATCAGATCAGAAATAAATGAAAAAGAAATGAAGGAAATGATAGCAAAGATCAATAAAACTAAAAGCTGGTTCTTTGAGAAGATAAACAAAATAGATAAACCATTAGCCAGACTCATCAAGAAAAAAAGGGAGAAGACTCAAATCAATAGAACCAGAAATGAAAAAGGAGAAGTAACAACCGACACTCTTCAATATACGCAAATCTATCAATGTGATTAACCATATTAACAAATTGAAGGAGAAAAACCATATGATCATCTCAATAGATGCAGAGAAAGCTTTTGACAAAATTCAACACCCATTTATGATAAAAACCCTGCAGAAAGTAGGTGTAGAGGGAACTTTCCTCAATATAATAAAGGCCGTATATGACAAGCCCACAGCCAACATCATCCTCAATGGCGAAAAACTGAAAGCATTTCCACTAAGGTCAGGAACAAGACAAGGTTGCCCACTCTCACCACTCTTATTCAACATAGTTTTGGAAGTTTTAGCCACAGCAATCAGAGAAGAAAAGGAAATAAAAGGAATCCAAATCGGAAAAGAAGAAGTAAAGCTGTCACTGTTTGCAGATGACATGATACTATACATAGAGAATCCTAAAGATGCTACCAGAAAACTACTAGAGCTAATCAATGAATTTGGTAAAGTAGCAGGATACAAAATTAATGCACAGAAATCTCTGGCATTCCTATATACTAATGATGAAAAATCTGAAAGTGAAATCAAGAAAACACTCCCATTTACCATTGCAACAAAAAGAATAAAATATCTAGGAATAAACCTACCTAAGGAGACAAAAGACCTGTATGCAGAAAATTATAAGACACTGATGAAAGAAATTAAAGATGATACAAACAGATGGAGAGATATACCGTGTTCTTGGATTGGAAGCATCAACATTGTGAAAATGACTCTAGTACCCAAAGCAATCTACAGCTTCAATGCAATCCCTATCAAACTACCACTGGCATTTTTCACAGAACTAGAACAAAAAATTTCACAATTTGTATGGAAACACAAAAGACCCCGAATAGCCAAAGCAATCTTGAGTACAAAAAACGGAGCTGGAGGAATCAGGCTCCCTGACTTCAGACTATACTACAAAGCTACATTAATCAAGACAGTAGCATACTGGCACAAAAACAGAAAGATCAGTGGAACAGGATAGAAAGCCCAGAGATAAACCCATGCACATATGGTCACCTTACCTTTGATAAAGGAGGCAGGAATGTACAGTGGAGAAAGGACAGCCTCTTCAATAAGTGGTGCTGGGAAAACTGGACAGGTACATGTAAAAGTATGAGATTAGATCACTCCCTAACACTATACACAAAAATAAGCTCAAAATGGATTCAAGACCTAAATGTAAGGCCAGGAACTATCAAACTCTTAGAGGAAAATATAGGCAGGACACTCTGTGACATAAATCACAGCAAGATCCTTCTTGACCCATCTCCTAGAGTAATGGAGATAAAAACAAAAATAAACAAATGGGACCTAATGAAACTTCAAAGCTTTTGCACAGCAAAGGAAACCATAAACAAGACCAAAAGACAGCCCTCAGAATGGGAGAAAATATTTGCAAATGAATCAACTGACAAAGGATTAATCTCTAAAATTTACAGGCAGCTCATGCAGCTCAATAACAAAAAAATAAACAACCCAATCCAAAAATGGGCAGAAGACCTAAATAGACATTTCTCCAAAGAAGATATACAGACTGCCAACAAACACATGAAAGAATGCTCAACATCATTAATCATTAGAGAAATGCAAATCAAAACTACAATGAGATATCATCTCACACCAGTCAGAATGGCCATCATCAAAAAATCTAGAAACAATAAATGCTGGAGAGGGTGTGGAGAAAAGGGAACACTCTTGCACTGCTGGTGGGAATGTGAATTGGTTCAGCCACTATGGAGAACAGTATGGAGGTTCCTTAAAAAACTACAAATAGAACTACCATATGACCCAGCAATCTCCCACTACTGGGCATATACCCTGAGAAAACCGTAATTCAAAGAGTGTCATGTACCAAAATGTTCATTACAGCTCTATTTACAATAGCCCAGAGATGGAAACAACCTAAGCGTCCATCATCGGATGAATGGATAAGGAAGATGTGGCACATATATACAATGGAATATTACTCAGCCATAAAAAGAAACGAAACTGAGCTATTAGTAATGAGGTGGATAGACCTAGAGTCTGTCATACAGAGTTAAGTAAGTCAGAAAGAGAGAGACAAATACCGTATGCTAACCCATATATATGGAATTTAAGAAAAAAAATGTCTTGAAGAACCTAGGGGTAAGACAGGAATAAAGACACAGACCTACTAGAGAATGGACTTGAGGGTATGGGGAGGGGCAAGGGTAAGGTGTGACAAAGCAAGAGAGAGGCATGGACATATATACACTACCAAACGTAAGGTAGATAGCTAGTGGGAAGCAGCCGCATGGCACAGGGAGATCAGCTAGGTGCTTTGTGACCGCCTGGAGGGGTGGGATAGGGAGGGTGGGAGGGAGGGAGACACAAGAGGGAAGAGATATAGGAACATATGTATATATATAACTGATTCATTTTGTTGTAAAGCAGAAACTAACACACCATTGTAAAGCAGTTATACTCCAATAAAGATGTTAAAAAAAAATTTACCTGTGTGTTCATATGCTTATTATCTGCTGGTCGAATGAGAAGAAAATAACCATTTGAAAATTGATATGGTTAAACCAAATCATCTTCTGGTTTGACCAGAGCAGATCAGAATGACCAAAATGTTCTCTTGGAGCCTCTAAATTAGTTATAGCATCTGCAGGCTGAGATTCCAATGGATCTTTAATTCTTGGGAAATACTTGTGTCTCTAATATTTTGTGAAGGAAGTTCACTCACACTTTTAATTGGAGGGGGTGCTTTGGCAGGTGAAAACCGCTTGAAACCTTTGTAAAGAAATTTACAATTCAACTATGAAAACATCCAGCATTTTGAGTTCACATCCATGTCAAAACACTTGACCTTGGTAATGTTATATAAAGTCTCTGGGTTTCAGGTTCACTTTTCCTTTCAGTGATGGTCTTCATATGCTCTTGAGTTGGTCTCAACATAGGTTTCCTGGACCCTTAGAGTCCTCAAAAATCTTAAGGAAGGGACAGTCTATGAGCCATCTCCAGCATTTTAAAATAACCAAAATAAATTTTACATTTATTCACTTGTCATTAAAACACCATACAGGCCGACATTTTCAAATGCCTGCTTTAGGGATCTTGTTACACAAACTGAGTGTGGTTATTTGAGAAATCTTTTTAGTTTTCATTCATTCGTACAATCTTATGAAGGAAAAGGCAAGCCCTTATGGTATGATGTGTATGAGGATGCCGTGGGAGCACATAGAGGGTCTCCAAGATTTGAAGGTGTGGGGAGGGGCTGTCAAGAGAGACTGTATGGAACGTAATGTCTAAACTGAATGGTGATGGACGAATAGAATTGGTCGGGTGAAGGAGTTGGGTGAGAGTATAACATATGCAAAGACTCGGAGAGACAAGAGAACAAACACCATACATCCCGACTATGGCAAATCATTAAGTATAACTGAAGGTTTAGAGTTGCTTGGTGTTGGAGGGCCAGTGGAGGTGAGGAAGATTGGAGGTGACAGCTGAGACTGGAGAGGCAAGCAGGGAGTGACGATCAAGTTGCGGAGGGCCGGTGTGTGAGCCCTAGATGATGCTGACGACGGCAGACAGCTCTAGAGGAGCTGCAAGTGAAGAATGGGTCCCCATTTTTTTTTTTTTTTTTTTGGCGGTGGC
>NW_006769244.1:717003-720959 GCF_000442215.2 Lipotes vexillifer
GGGCCTCTCACTGGTGTGGCCTCTCCCGCTGCGGAGCACAGGCTCCGGACGCGCAGGCTCAGCGGCCATGGTTCACGGGCCCAGCCGCTCCGCGGCATGTGAGATCTTCCCGGACCGGGGCACGAACCCGTGTCCCCTGCATCGGCAGACGGACTCTCAACCACTGTGCCACGAGGGAAGCCCTGGGTCCACATTTTATAAAGAAAATCACAGCCACAACACAGAGAATCGGTTAGAGAAGAGACAAGACCGGAGCAGAGAGGCCAGTCGAGCTACTACAAAAATCATGAGAGCAGTGTTGATGATCTGAACCAAGGTAGTGGCATCGGGGGTGGAAGATGAGAATAAAAATCGTTAAGGATAAGAACAGATAGTCCTCAAGTTGTAACTGGTTTGGGATGCTGGGGAGAGGGTGGAAACAAGCAAGGATGAGTCCTGAAAACAGTCTGAAAGAACTTTATTACGATTAGCATGGGAGCCCGGGGCCACTGACGAAGGCATGACTGTGCTTCACCGCCAGCATGAATCAGGAGTGTGGGCCATGCAGTCACACCTGAGTCTGAATTTGAATCGGGTTTGAGCACCCGCCCTTCCCCCCAACCCGCAGCTCTGTAATCTGGGACACAGTGCTTAATCTCACTGTACCTAAAGTTTCTCCTCTGTAAGTGGTTCTAATAAATCCTACCCATCTTTTAGGATCATTAGGAGTAAGAGACAGGAATCTGATAGTTACCCCCAATATCTTCTATCCTAAAATCTTCATTATTTTAATAGTGGGATCATCATTTTTCTTCCCAAGCTCCGTGATCCTCCCCAGTTTCATTCAAAGTCTGGGACAAGTCAATGAGAATTTTGTTGTTGTTTTTTTTTTAACTTACTGGCACTGCTTAGAGTCTAGAGGAAGAAGGAATATCTTCATCATGGACACACTGGCCCAGGAGACCCGTTAGAATCTGTTGGGAATGTCCGCAGAGGCCTAGCTATCTTAGCCATGTGCCTCTTCGTTCTGGGTGTCATCCACCCTCCCCATTCCACCTCCTCCAAAACACTGCCCTTTTCTCTGTTGAACCATCAGACCAGCACATGACCTGCCCCAAAGATTTGCTATAAGGATAATATACGATCCTATGTAAAAGTGCTTTAGAACCCCAAAGGCACAGCTCTTCTTATTACTACTGGTCTGGGTGTCATATCACTACTCCCAAACCCATTCTGTATCTCCCTGCCTCTAAGTCTCTCTCTCTCTCTCTCTCTCTCTCTCTCTCTCTCTCTCTGTCTCTCTCTCTGTCTGTCTGTCTGTCTGTCTCTCTCTCTCACACAGACACACACACACACTTTGACAGAAACACAAGCCATCAAGCCACACTGTAGGCGAGAGACTCGTGCTGGAGCCACTGTGGAGGAGAAATGGTTTCCCTTAGAGTAACTGACACATGAGAGCGGCCCCCATCGTACTAGGCAGGGGATGAACAGCAACTTCAGCTCCTGGCACTGCAGCATCCCTTAACGGGAGAAAACATGTATATGTAATAATACAAGAATACCAGAACAAGGAAGCTGAAGCTCAGTCAAGAGTTCCTGTGATTCTTCCACAAGAGCACAAATTGTACTAAGGAGGCTTCCAGCTTTGGGAGGCAGAAGGGCCAGGGACTTCCTGAGATAAGGCTCTTTGGGATGAGACCCTGACCTGAATCCTTGCGGGGATGGGGCGTCCCCAGGACATTTCCCCGTTCTCATGCTCACTGAGCAGAGTGCTTGCAAGTTCCTCACCCCGCAGGTCCTATCTCCTCCTGCCCACTCTCTGTCTATCTCCCAAGAGAGAATGAGGAGAGAGTTAGACTAGCAAAGGATGATGAGACACAGGAGGGATGCTTAGATGGCTCTGCTATTTTGGATACTACTAAAAACTATAACATGGTTTCAGTGTATCTTCCATGATGTCTTTCTTATATTTCCAACGCTGGTACAGGAAATATATGTCAAGATTTGGGTTAAAGGGGCCAGCAATGGAGAACTCTAGGCCCTGAAGGAAAAGGAAATACTCAGTAGCTGCATTCAGGTTGCATCCTGGAAATGTATTTGATTTGAGTCTCAACCATCCAGTGCTGTTCTACAATCTAGGACACAAATACATTAGCGCTTGGACTCAGGCTTGAATTGCAAATTTGATCTTTTGTTGTTCATATTTTAAAAGCTATACAAGGTGCTTGGAAAACGTTAGGCTTTTGCAGGCTGTGGAACAGAAGTATTATCATTTTACCTATTTGTATTTAGAGATCCAGAAACCAATCTATCTCAGCTGCAGTTGTGACTATTGATATCACTGCATTTTAAAAAATTTTAATTGTGTTTTTTAAATAGCAATAGCTAAGGCTTAGTGGGTGCTTACACAATACCAGACGTGAAGCTAAGTGCTTTCCATATTACTTCATTTAAGTTCATCTTCACAGTAACTATAGGAGCTAGATATTATTAACCCATTTTACAGATAAGGCATCCAAAGCTTAGGAGAGTTTAAATAAGTTTTCCAGGATTCATTCATTCAACATGTATTTATTATCTGCTTTGAGCTACTAGGGGCCCAGTAGTGGAATAAAGCAGAAAAATCCCTACCTTCATGTAACTCACTTTCTAATAGAGAGTATCGTAGCTAACATTTATGAAATACCAGACAATATTTATATGTATTAACTCTTAGGTAGGGGTTCTTGGGTTTGAAGCCAGGCTTTCTAACTCCAGGGCCGGTAGGGCTGTTTCTGTGTTACTGTTACTATTACTGCTCTGTGTTACTATTAATTTTTTTTAACATCTTTATTGGAGTATAATTTCTTTACAATGGTGTGTTAATTTCAGCTTTTATAACAAAGTGAATCAGCTATACATATACATATGTTCCCATATCTCCTCCCTCTTGCATCTCCCTCCCACCCTCCCTATCCCACCCCTCTAGGTGGTCACAAAGCACCGAGCTGATCTCCCTGTGCTACTGCCCTATTCTGACTCATCCACCTAGGCCTACTCTGCTGATAAGAGGTGAGGCTTGGTGTTCCCAGCCAGACCTGTCTGTCTCCATGGTCTCGGCCACCACTGTTTTCCAGCGGAACAAACAGAGCATTTGCCTTTATTTCTCCATCCTGCCCTGTCCATTTCATGGCCTAGAACAGAATTGTGGACCTGTAGTTTTAAAAATAAAGTCAGGTTCATTTTTAAGACAAGTGCCTGGTTTTTTAAGGTTAACATCCCTGCAGGAGTTGCCAAGGGCCCGAGCTTTACTTCCTTTAGACCCTGAAGCTGTCATATCTGAACTTGCCACTGTGTGTTGGAGCTACATTCAAGTATCTGCCATATCTACAATCAGAACCACGGTTTCCTGGTTTGTTCAATAAATAACGTAATTTTCTAGCAGGTTCTACCTAAGATGATGGATTGAGCCAGATCTTGTTTGAAGTCAAATCCCAGTGTGTCCCAGTTGGGGCCTTGTTTTCAGAAATTCAGGAACACCTACCAAGCAACTACAGAATGTTTGGTGATTAAAAATAGAAAGTTTAGGAGCAAGGGTTCCACTGGATTTTTACTCAAGAACCTCTTTTTGTTTCCTTTTAAAATGGAATTCTCTACTTATGAGAGAAAGGCAATAAAGTAGCACTTCTTAGAATCCCCCAGATTGTCTCCGGAAGGGTTTTATTCTACAGGTGGTGCCTGGGGAGCCTTCCCAGTTCCATGTGTGAGTGCGGCGTCAGAGGGGAGCCTGCCCCTCTCCCCCCTTGCTCCTGTGATACGCAACCCCTCTGGCAAGGATAGGAGAGTGCCCAAGGGGGGCTCTTCTGCCTCTTCCCTCCTTCCCCAGGTCACTCTGCCTTGTACCTTCAGCTCTGCAAAGTTAATTAAGCCTCTGTCTAACCCAGTTTGCCTTCCCTTTGTCATCATCCACCAAGCATTCCCCCCCCCCCCCCGCC
>NW_006769244.1:720993-754578 GCF_000442215.2 Lipotes vexillifer
CCCCCCCCCCCAGGCTTTTCAAAGGAGTCCAGTTAAATGGACACAACACTCTCCAGGGTGAGAGATTCCATTCCCACAGATACACAGTAAGCAAGTCAGCCGTAGCCCCTCTTCTTGGAGCTCGCTAAACAGACACTTAACTAGTTGCCCCCCAAAGTATGATGGGGAAGTAGAGGTTGCTTGGAAAACCATATTCCAGGATTTCCAACCCAGTGCAGGTGGGTCAAAGGAGGTACCTATTGTAGTTGGGGTGAAGGGATGTGAGAAAAGATTTCCTAGAGGAAGTGAAGTCTAAGCTACAACCTGGAAGGGGAGAAGTATGTTCCAAGAAAAGAAAACAACATGTACTGTGCCTTGGAAGCAGAAGGAAGCTTAAGACCAAACAATGAAGAATCCCAGCACTTAGGAGAGCGAAAGAATACATAAGAGACTGAGAAAGCACAGATGGAAAGAACAAAGGAAATCCAGAAAAGTGTGGTATTGTGGAAACCCATGGAAGCATACTTTTAGAACAGAGCAGGCTACTATGTCACGAAGTGCTGGGAGGTCAAGTAAAATAAGAACCAAAACGAAGTTTCTGGTTATGTTAACCATTAATCTTCATTTCTGTGTTATTCAGTAAATGTGTTAAATTCCGTAATCTTAGAGGATTTTCAGTGTTTTTTAAAGTATTGTTGATTTAATTCCTTAACGTTCTCAAGTCAGATGCGACAAGAACTTAAGATAGGTTTTAGCACCTTTCTAGAGCCTGACACATTTTGGTCCAAGTCTCACACGTAGCATTCATTCGAAAAATAATAATAAGACGATGCTTCCCAATAGGAGAATTATTGCCTTAACTCTTTCTTTTCTTTTGTTCCACCCTCCAGTCTTTAGTTTGCTTTCTATCTCGTAGCCGTGTGACCTCTGCTTTTGGGCAAAACCTTTTCCCGTAGAATTTGAATTGAAGCCTGGCCAATTTTGAAATTAGAAGTATAACATCTTTCTGATGTGTTCTAAACCATTTAAAAATGAGTTCGTCGCCATGCATACCACCATGCTTAATGAGTAAGTAAACCATGACTTGGAGATTTAGTCATTCTCTTTCCTGTTTCTTTTCCAGCTCCAAGAGACTGTGAAAAGGAAGTTGGAAGGAGCCCGATCACCCCTTAATGGAGACCAGCAGAACGGTGCTTGTGATGGGAGTTTTTCTCCAACTAGCAAGCGAATACGAAAGGACATTCCTACAGGGATGGAAGCCATCAACAATTTGCCCAACAATATGCCACTGTCTTCAGCTTCTCCTCTTCACCAACTTGACCTGAAGCCTTCTTTGCCCTTGCAGAACAGTGGGACTCACACTCCTGGGCTTCTGGAAGATCTGAGTAAGAATGGGAGACTCCCAGAGCTTAAAATTCCTGTGAACGGTTGCAGTGACCTGGAGGACAGCTTCACCATCTTGCAGAGCAAGGACCTCAAACAAGAACCTCTAGATGACCCTACTTGCATAGACACATCAGAAACGTCTCTTTCGAATCAGAACAAGCTGTTCTCAGACATTAACCTGAATGATCAGGAGTGGCAAGAGTTAATAGATGAACTGGCCAACACAGTTCCTGAAGATGACATACAGGACCTGTTCAACGAAGACTTTGAAGAGAAGAAGGAAGCAGAGTTCTCGCAGCCGGCCACGGAGGCCCCCGCCTCCCAGGAGAGCTCCAGCGTGAAGAGTGACCCATCCTCTCGCTCTCCCTTTGCACACGTCTCCACGGGCTCTCCCCAGGCCCCGCCTTCTTCTGGCCCTCCCTTTTCTACTGTCTCCACGGCCACCAGTTTACCTTCCGTGGCCAGCGCTCCCGCGGCCCCCAACCCTGCCGGCTCCCCAGCAAACTGTGCTGTCCAGTCCCCTCAAACTCCAAACCAAGCCCACACGCCAGGCCAGGCTCCACCTCGGCCTGGGAATGGTTATCTCCTTAATCCGGCCGCCGTGCCAGTGGCTGGTTCAGGGTCGGGGCCTGGGGTTGTGCCCGGCTCTGAGCTGTCTCCGGCTGAGCAGCTCAAGCAGATGGCGGCCCAGCAACAGCAAAGGGCCAAACTCATGCAGCAGAAGCAGCAGCAACACTCAAATCAGACTGCGAGTTGGTCTCCCTTAGGGCCTCCATCCAGTCCCTACGGAGCAGCTTTCACTGCGGAAAAACCAAATAGCCCAATGATGTACCCCCAAGCCTTTAACAACCAAAATCCTATAGTGCCTCCGATGGCCAACAACCTGCAGAAGACGACAATGAATAACTACCTCCCTCAGAATCACATGAATATGATCAATCAACAGCCAAATAACCTGGGTACAAACTCCTCGAACAAACAGCACAGTATTCTTACTTACGGCAACACTAAGCCTCTGACCCATTTTAATGCAGACTTGAGTCAGAGGATGACGCCCCCGATGGCCAACCCCGGCAAAAACCCCCTGATGCCCTACATCCAGCAGCAACCCCCGCAGCCGCAGCCGCAGCTCCAGGCCCCCAGGGCACACCTGAGTGAGGACCAGAAACGCATGCTTCTCATCAAGCAGAAGGGAGTGATGAATCAGCCCATGGCTTACCCGGCGCTTCCATCCCACGGTCAGGTAAGTGTGAAAGTGGGACGCGCTTGGAGGTGCTCTCGGCGTGCGTTGCAGACCGTCGACGTGTGATGCTCCCCGTGCTTCAGTGGTAGGGGTTAATCACCTGTGGAAATCCTTCCTACATATGCTCATGTAGTTACCACGTTTGTTTGAGGGTTTTTTCCTCTTTTTCCTAAGAGGTGGGGAAAGGCGGCACAGTATGCTTTCCTGTATTTGAATGCCTGGGAATCGAACTTCTTTTATTCTGGAGAGCAGATAAGAAAGCGAAAATGACATAACGTGCTCACTAGGAAGGAAGCAGGCTGTCGAGGTCCCATGGCAGAACGTGGTTCTCTCCTCCTGTAGCTTCTCTCCCGGGTCATGCGGCCCAGGACTGGGGATGGCGGGAAGGCCAGAGTGTTTAGGGATCTCTACAACCGTCTGAGAGGGTTCTGAATGACCTTGGCCTGTCTCACTGAATTATGAATCATGGAAATTTGGATTCTTGATGCTCAAAGGTGGGAGAGTTTTCTGTGTTTGCAAAGGGAAGTGGAGGATAGATTTTTGTAGGACTGTGTAACGTTTTAACATTTGTTGATGTACTAGCACCATTAGAAGCTGTTTCAACCTCGTGACTTGAGAGTTTAGTAAAACCTGTCCAATTCGTTCAGCTCTGATTTGGGAGAATTTGATGATGACTGTCTCTTAGTGCTCCATTAAAGTCTCCTCTTTCCCACTGTCTTTCTTCATGACATCCTGGTATCGGGGTGCAGGGCTCTCACGGATCCGTGGTAAAAATTAGTGGCAACCATTGGGGAGTGGACTCTCATTGACAAGCATCGGCTCTCCTCACCCTGACCAATGTAGCAAGCAGCCAACCCTCCTCTAATTTAACACGTCATCTGCCTGGCAGAGCGCAAAGGGAAATCCGCGGTTCTACTGACCTTACCCCGACATGGGTGAATTCATGAGCCATCATTTTATTGCCAACTGCTGTCAGTTGTGTAGGCACAATTCTGCGCCTCAGTCCTCCCTGGATGCCCACATTTGCATTGCAGTTGGAGACTTTGCAGGAAAGTCTTTGCTTTAGGGGCCCTCGTGCAAACAGGTCCAGACTAGTGCTTGGATATGCATCCACAGTGGGATGCATTGGAAGCGCTGGGAAGAAAGGCAGGCAGATCTTGCATCACCAGGCACTGTTTGCATCTGCATCTCCATGTGTGCGCCCTCCCCCAGCCCCCCACCCTACCTCCCCAAGCCTGATAGAGGCCGCAGGGCTGGAGGTGGTGCTGGCCTGCAGAGACAGGCCTGAGCTCTGTGGCTTGATGCTTGTCCTTCACAGCCCTTCCAACCCCAAAACATCATAGTGGTTTCTTGTCTGCACATGCAGACCAGCTCTAGAGAAATTCCGCCTGGAGAAATAAAACTATAGCTTGGTTGACATCAACGGCAATCAGTGGCTGGTAGAAAAACATCATTGAAATGGGAACTTTTATATCTTATCTTGGTTTCATTCAAACTCTATATACCATTGGGAAAAGGCAGCACTTTATACATTTCAATATTAAGTTCTGAAGCAGGCAAAAATATAGGCAATACACAAGGATGTTTGTTGTAGCCCAGAGGTTTATGAGATGGCAGGCTGTCAGAATGCTCTGCTCCTAATCTTAAGGCATCTTGTGCTTCTATATCCGCTGTTTTTCACACCAGCTACGGTAGAGTCCTTCCTCCAAACCAGACCAGTGGTTCCAACTCTGCAGACATGTGGGTGCAGCGTAAGCCAGCCTCACTCCCCACCCTCACTTAAATGTCTTTTGAAATTTGCCAGCTTGGGACGAAGCTCCTGTCTTTGCTGGAACATGAATTTTAAAGGTGCTTATTTCAGGTCCTTATGCTTGCCTGGCTATGGGTAACCAAAGCCTCGAGCTGCAGAGGTCATGTTGAGAAAGGGCTCAGTCAAGTGATGAAGAAACAAAAGTGATGGTTTTCTAGATTAAACCTGTTAGCTCCTCCTTTCCTCCTTCCATCTCACGAGGTGCTTTCAGGATGGACAGAATC
Source organism: Lipotes vexillifer (assembly GCF_000442215.2). NCBI lineage: Eukaryota > Metazoa > Chordata > Mammalia > Artiodactyla > Lipotidae > Lipotes > Lipotes vexillifer. The sequence continues at coordinate 725,636 of NW_006769244.1, forward strand.
TTCCTTATTAGAATAATCATTTCTTAACCTCATAAAGAACCATCAAGCAAAGCATGCTTTTTAATGAAATATTAACTCACCACTGGTTGAAACAAGCTTTGACATACATATATAAACATGTGACTATATTTCTGCAAACATACCATTTATTTCATGCTTTTATCTGATTGTGGAGAAGTATTGACACAGCTCTTGGAATAGTTAATTACACTCTACGGGAGTACATTGCACAAATTCAAGCATGAATTACAGGCAAGATATAAAGTATAATTATACGTAGGTATAGTTCAAATTTGTTTTCTGCTGTTGCTAGTGAAAATTCACTTTACTCTTTCTTGGCCACAAGGACCATGATGAACACTTAGTTTTAATGAGTAACTCAAGCACCGAAGCCAATAACACTAGAACGTTTATTTCAAGATAACTTTCTTATACAGACGTTTACTTATTGGGGACATTTGCAGCAAACGCCATTTCTCTCAGGAACAAATAGAAATTCACTTTGTTCCTGGAGGTTTTGAGAAAGAGGGAGCCAAAAATAGAGAAAAAAACCCCCACAACTTATTTCAAATTTTTGAATATGTTTTATCTGGTAGTTCCACTTCTCAGAATTTACATGTTATTCCTTATAATTAGAGAATTGAACAAAGATTTATGTACAAAGGTTATGCTCATGGTTTTACTTATGATTGTGAAAATTAGGACCAAAATAAGCATTTTGGAAAAATGAATAATGTACATGAAAATCATGCTATTAATGAATGATTAATCACATGGAAATGTGCAAAGTATGAGTGAAACGAGTAGATCAAATAACAGCTTGTATGTCACAATCCAAATTGTGTTTTTTAATAGGTATAGAAAAGTACCGAATAACTAAAATATTAACAATGGTATTTCTGGTTGTTAAAATTATGAGCAATTATTGTTTTCTTCTTTATACTTTTCTTTAACTTATTTAAGTATTATTTATTGTTTTTCTTTTCATCTTTATTGGAGTATAATTACTTTACAACGTTGTGTTAGTTTCTGCTGTACAACAAACTGAATCAGCTATACGTATACATATATCCCCATATCCCCTCCCTCTTCATCTCCCTCCCACCCTCCCTATCCCACCCCTCGAGGTGGTCACAAAGCGCCCAGCTGATCTCCCTGTGCTATGCCGCAGCTTCCCACTAGCTAGCTATTTTACGTTTGGTAGTGTATATCTGTCAGTGCTACTCTCTCACTTCGTCCCAGCTTCCCTTTCCCTGCTCTGTGTCCTCAAGTCCGTTCTCCATGTCTGTGTCTTTATTCCTGCCCTGCCACTAGGTTCATCAGTGCCGTTTTTTCAGATTCTATATATATGCTTTAGCATACGCTATTTGTTTTTCTCTTTCTGACTTACTTCACTCTGTATGACAGACTCTAGGTCCATCCACCTCATTACAAATAACTCAGTTTCGTTCCTTTTTATGGCTGGGTAGTATTCCACTGTATATATGTGCCACATCTTCTTTATCCATTCATCTGTTGATGTACACTTAGGTTGCTTCCATGTCCTGGCTATTGTAAATAGTGCTGCAGTGAACATTGTGGTACATGTATCTTTTTGAGCAATCCTCTTTATACTTTACTCAGTTTTTTTAATGTTCCATCATAAAATAGTGCTAGTGAACATTGTGGTACATGTATCTTTTTGAGCAATCCTCTTTATACTTTACTCAGTTTTTTTAATGTTCCATCATACATATATGTTTAATTCTACCACTAGGAAAAAAATGTTTTTAAGGAAGGAAAATACCCTATTTTTTAAATGTTTACATTCTACTGATTTTTTTTCAAAAGATCCTTAGTTATCCAATTTGCCACTAGGATTGAGGTGATACCATTACTTTCTATTCATTTACATATATGAGTTGTGAATCCCTGCTCTAGGAGATAGTTCAAACCCCTTCTCCCCACACTTCACACTCTTTTCCTTTCTCTCTCCACATCCCCTGTCGTTCCTTACAGTCTTCTCTTAATTCGTATGAAAATCAGCTAAAACAGTGACAATGAAAATATTAATAAAATTTCCACCATTATAAGCTTTCAACTCTTCTCTGAGTTAATGCTCTTGTTATTATTTCTTTGATCATTTCTCCCTTCCCTTTTCTCCTTTTCCACTTTCTGGAACTTCTCTTCATCATGTATTGGACCTTCTGTATTGCTCTCTAATTTTTAAAATATGTGTTTCTGTGATGAAATAACCAGAATTTACTTTGGTTGTGTCTATTATCTTTTCCTGATCTTGTTTCTCAAGGACAGGACCTCTCTCTCTCTCTCTCTTTGTTTTTACTAATTTTTGTATCGTACAGAACACTGTGTCTTAAACATAAGGATGTTTCATAAGTCATTTGACGGCAATGATCAAAGTTTGGACCAAAAATATGTTTACAGTTGATTATCAGCTCCAACGGGGAGAGTGTTAGCACAAATAACACAGAGCTGCCATTGAGATCAAATAGAAGAACTGGAAAGGCAAGTCTAAAAACAATCCTTTGATAGGAGGTGGTTATCTTGAACCAGTGGAACAACAGTGAGATTGCTGGGATGGCAAACTCTGTCTCTGTGTCCGACAAGTGAAAAAACAATGGAGCAACTATGAAAGAAGTAAAGCAAAAGCAAATGACTACTTTCTGGTCAAGGAAGGGTACAGGGATACCCAGAGCCCAAGAATAATTCCTGTGGGGAAGAGTGGAAAGTGAATGATTTTCAAAATGTGATGTTAATTTTTACTAGTTGCAGTCATAGGACTAGATAAAATCATAGACACTTTGCTACTTTATTCTTCATATGTGTGTTTTCTGTGTGTGGCTGGGTCTATCATAATGAGTCCATATATGCTTATATTTTACAGAATGTTTTCCCCTTTCAATTTTATTTTACCAAAATCCGTTGGGTCTCCTGTGAGGTATATTATTATAAGCTTTGGCACCGTAAAAATCTCCACAGAAGGACCAGAGCTCCAGTATTCACAGACATCATGGAAATCTCTTTGAAGATACATTTTTCTTAACTTTAAAAACTTGGTGCCTCTTTGTTTAGTTTTTGTAAATTGTGTATTGTTTATTTTATCCAAATAACACACAACCTAGTTCAGAAAATCAAATAGTACTATAAGGCTTATCATGAGAAGCAGCAGCCCCCTGCTTCCTCCCCTCCATTCTAATTTCTGCTTCCCAAAGGCAGTTGCTTCAATTCATGAAGTTGTTTTCTCTTATTTATCTCCATAAACTGCTGTTCCTCGATATTTCAATTGTTCGATTCTATAAAAGACGAGGATTTAACTCACACTGCCTCCTCACAAACAACCCCCTCCACACACTGCCTCTCTTTTTCTCTTCGCATACTCTCAGTAGAACTCAACATATCACAAACTATGATTTTGAAAATATTGCATATTTACATGGCTGACATTTGTGTAGTGCCTCACAGTTTAGCTACGTAGTATACTATGGTTATATTTCCTTTCTTGTATAACCTTCTGTTTTCCCTGGAATTTATAACTGCCTCTCTTTTTTCTTTTTGCCGTACACGGGCCTCTCACTGTTGTGGCCTCTCCCGTTGCGGAGCACAGGCTCCAGATGCGCAGGCCCAGCGGCCATGGCTCACGGGCCCAGCCGCCCCGCGGCATGTGGGATCTTCCCGGACCGGGGCACGAACCCGTGTCCCCTGCATCGGCAGGCGGACTCCCAACCACTGCGCCACCAGGGAAGCCCTAACTGCCTCTTTTTTTAATTGGTGTTGTCTTTGCACCTCCTTTCAGTCTATCCTCAACCCTTCTGACCGTGTACAACCTTCACTATGATCAAGTACATCAAATATTCTTTTTTTTATTATTTTCTTTTTTTCTCTCTCTCCCTCTTTCTCTCCTTCCCTCCCTCTCCTCCCACCTCCTACTTCCCTCTCTCTCTTTCTCCTTCTCTCTCTCTCTCTCACTCTCTTTCTTTCTTTCCTTCGGTGTCTTTCCTGAAGGCTTATATGCTCTTGTGCCAATATTCTTCTGTCCTACATTTTCTTGGTCTGCCGCTTAATTGAAGTCATACAACTGCCCTTCACCATCATTCTTGGAATATTTCACCCCCTTCTGTGTTGCATTATCTGTTTTTCTTGATCCCTCCTCCTCTTCTTTCTCGGCTTAGTCCCTTAAATTGGTGGAGCACATCCTCAGAGCTTCTTAAGAAATGGTACACAGGAGACTGTTTTTATGAAAATGATTTTTGAAAATGTCCTTATCCTAACAAGTGACTCATAGTTTGCCAGATGTAGAATTATAGTCAAGAAAACATATTCCATCCAAATTGTAAAGGCATTTCTTCACCATCCTGTGGCTTTCATACTGCTGAGAAGTTCAGTGACATTTGGATCTCCCACTCTACATGTGTAACCTGTTTTTTCACTCTGAGAGCTTTTCACAACTTCTTTTATCCCTAAAATTTCTTGATGATATGCTTTAATATAGCCCTTTTTCATTCACTATGTCTGGTACTATGACCTTTTTTTTTTTTTTTAATTTGGAACTGTGTCCTTAAGATGTTCTTGTATTATTTTTTGATCATTTCTCCCTTCCCTTTTCTCTTTTTTTTTAACTTTCTGGAACTTTTATTCATCATGTATCAGACCTCCTGGATTGTTCTCTAATTTTCATATCTTTTCAATTTTCCATATCTTGGTCCTTCCGTTCTACATTCTGTGAGATTTTCTTAACTTTATGCTCCAACTCTAAAATTAAACATTTTATTTTATTTATCACATTTTTAATTTCCATAAGTTCTTCCTTGTTCTCTGATTTACCCTTTTTCGATCTAAAGCTATTAATTATCATTTTAAAACTAAGTTTTCTTGTACTCCCTGCTTTGTCTCTGTTTCTCCTAAGCACCGTTTTCCGTATGCTCATTTTATTTTTCTTTCTTTCACATTGAAAGCTTTTCTCACATGTTTATTTAAAGGGTGAGGCACGATAAAGCTAACTAGTTGCTCTGTGCGCTTAGATAGGACTTGTCAAATGTGGAGCTTCACTGTAGGGGGATTGAGCTAGAACCCAGCCACTTCACTGGGCCAGCGTCTACAGATTTTCCCCCCCAGGGCCAGTCAGAAAAGACTCCCTCAACCTCGTTACAGAGAGTTGTAAATCTAGAGGCCAGCTTTCAGGAGCTGAGCAGAGGAAGGGAATCAGTAGGTGGTGGTGATGGTGAGGGGTATCTCAGTAAATACTTGTAGACTTTCACTTAATTTCCCTGTTTTGTATGGCTCCTCAGCCCACCCTCAGCCAGGGCTGGGATGCAGGATTCCAGAGTTTTGTGGCTTCACCTCTTCCGACTCCTTCTTCCAGTCTGGGGTTGTGTATCTGGTCCACCTCTTCATTAAACAGAACTTTAGCCAATTTTCCTTTTGTGTGCACCCCACACCTCCCACCCTGGCATTCAGAGGTGCTTCTGACTCCTGAGATTTTACAGCATCCTTTAACTTGACCCATCTTGCTGTATTTCTGGCTTCCCCCACTGCCGGATTAGATTTAGCTTTCCCTAAACAGCTCAGTCGTTCACCACTCAGCCATCTGATTTTCATCTTCCAGAATTTTGTTGACACCCTGGATGGCTATTTCCATCCCCCACCCTCTTTGTTTTTGGATGCTTATGTCATTTTTATTCCTTTATTGTCACTATACCAGGGAATTGGAAAATCCAAGACAAATGTGGATGTTCAGTCTACCAGAGGCTTCCTTGGCGACTTCCAACACCTTTCTATCTGAATATCGAATACTGCCCAATGTTGAAATTTATATGTTACAGCATATTTCACATTATTGCTTCTAACATTTTGGGCTTTAATAGAGCTGATTTCATGAATGCTAAAGTGCTCTCTTGACATAAAATGTACATGTCAAATACATGTGTTCAGAAAGACAGCAGTGTCAACATGACCATCATGCTATTTTAGAGTAAGGTCTGGTGTTTATAACCACTGAGTAGTTTTTAGAATCTTGAAAATATTGACTTACTTCAAGGACTATAGAAACAATTTAAGTTCCATAACCCTGACTAAGCCAATAGCATCTGGCAACTCAGATGCAAGGTAAAATATTGACAGAACCCTCATCACTGACTTAATCCAGGGCCTCCCAGCTGAGGGGACACCCGTGGGCAAAAGCACTACCAAATTCCAGATAATAAATGAAATGTTCCAATTCATGGGTAATTCATGTTCCAATTCATGTTCCAATTCATGTGGTCATTTCCATCCACATACTGGCATATTTTGAAAATCCTGATTGATATTCTGTCAGAGTCTTAGAAATATGATGCTAAGAGTAAACAGCAGAAAAAGAAAAGTTTTAGGAAAGGAATTCATTTTATAATAGTACTGTGGAAGAAAGAGGTTTTAATTAGCCCTCTATGAAAATACTCTTTAAAGGTTTTGTGGGATGAGAATATTCTTATTTACTGAGGGAGCTTACAACCCGTCAGACAGTGGTTCTGAAACTTTTGTGGGCCTAAGAATCACCTGGAGAAATCGTTCAGGATACAGGGGATCAGATTCCACTGCCAAAGATGCACAGTCAGTAGGTCTACGACGAGGCTTGGGAAGGTGGATGTTAATAAGCAATCCATCACCATTTTCTATTGGAGAAATAGCACATAAGATAACTGGAACTACAGTTAAAGCAACCTGTGTTTATTTCACTGCTCAGTATTTGCATGTGCTTAAATTATTGTCCGTGGAACTATCAATTCTGCAAGGTCTCCGACTTGTATCGTTTGAAGTAAGATGGAAAAGTTAGGGTACTCTGCGCTTCCTGGATTTCTTTTTCTTTTTTAGGATAGAGTGATTTTTCTTTTCTTTTTTTTTTTTTTTGCGGTACACGGGCCTCTCACTGTTGTGGCCTCTCCCGTTGCAGAGCACAGGCTCCGGACGTGCAGGCTCAGCGGCCATGGCTGTGAAAAAATAAATAAATAAATAAAAAATAATATCATCTACAGTGTCTGGCAGTCTAGTTGGGGAGATGAGAAGGCTTATGAAACAAGTAAATACAAGGCAACAAGTGGTTAAGTGCCATCTTACTAAATTCTACATTAAGGCTCATGGGCAGAGAGAGGCGAGGGTCAGGACTGCCGGGAGTGGAAAGGAGAAGCCTCCAAGGGGGAGGTAAGCCTTGAGGCAGACCAAGAATAAGTAGGAGTTGGATGCGTGGAAGGTGGTGGAAAGACATTCTGGCACAGGCAAGGGGTTGTTCCTTAAGAGATGATACAGATTCTGGCCAGTCTGGAGGGAAGGTTACCCTTGGAGAATAGTGAAGCGAAAGGCATGGGAGAACAGCTAGCGGACCTTCTACTATTTGAAGTAGGAGACAGTAAGACTCTCGATCTGGATGTGGCATTTCAATTTTAAGGAAAAACAGACACAGCAGCATTTAGAGGAAAGGAATAACAGAACTTGGTGATTGAATATATGATGAGATGAAAGGGAAATGAATCTAATATTTATGACCAAAAGGTTAAATATTAGGGTAGTATAATAGTTTCTGAAAGACGATAAGGATGTCACATATACATCGAAATATCAAAACTTATTTGTATTTAAAAGCAACTCAAACAGTTGTTATTATTTATCTCATTCTGCTGATTTGTATCTCTCATTTGCTAAGGTACAGTTTCCACGCTCTGCAATAGGGTGAAGCAAGCACATAGCACTTTTTTAAAAGTTTGTGTTAAATTGAACCACAAATAGCTTCTCCTGTGTTTTGTAGTTGGGCTTTTTGTTTTTACGAGGGTTTAGTTTTCAATAAATTCATATTATTATGAAAACAGTTGTTTTCATTAGAGTAGTAATAGACTATTATATGTTCCTTTTGCTTAATATTTCTATCATAAGGATTTACTTGGTCACATCTTACCTATTACTCGAAAGTCCTGTCTAAAGATAGCCAATCATGCGAGAATATCAGAGGCGCAGGATTCCAAGCTTCCAAACATAGTACGTCATCACTCATTAACTACTCATAGCAACTCTGGACTTTTCTTTGAAAAACAAAATGCTGTTTTCTGATACAAAGATATTCTATTATATCTTGGTTTCTGAGAGAGTTTCTATGGAATTCATCTTTTTTATGACACCAAATGGTTTACATCTGACCCAGTGTGTAAAGAATCAAAATACCTTTCATGAGTTAGTTACATTTCTAATACATTGTCATGATTAGTTAATATGATTCATGAGCTTATGCAGCTTATCTATACATTTTCATTTACTAAAGAGTAAGTATTGACTCCATATAGTATCCAAACTGATAACTCTCATTTATTAATATTACGATTTCCTAGAAGATGTTTTATCAACATACCTGCATTCCTTAATTGCTTTTGCATCCGACACATTTGAAAGTTTATTTGGGCTTCTTTTCTGCACTGGGCTCCAGCCAGTTCATACAAAGGACATTAATGAGCTTGCCAGGCCACCAATGCTTGCAGTGCCAAGCTGAAGGTGGACAGTGGTGCAAAGAAAAAGGTCATCTCTGGGTGGAGAGAGCAGTGCACCTGAGGCCACTGCTAGGGTTTCTAGTGCCTGGGTGAGAATCGGGAACTGGTCACCCACTCTGAGAAGATGGACTGAAGCTGCAATCCCATACGCATCCCAGGCGTGAAGCTGCAGCCCCCTTGCACCCTCCACTGGACACTGTTGTGCTATTCATGAATTGCACAACCACAGGCTGGGGCTCTGGTACACCTGCTCCTTCCCTAAAAGCCACTAAGCGCAGAGCAGAGAGTCAGCTTCTCAGGTCAGTGCAGTAAGAATCCAAGTACCGTGTGCCACGCGGTGCCATGCTGTGCTGTCCCCGAGGGGCCTGGAATGTGAAACCATCAGGTTGAAGGGTGACCAAAGGCCCTGGAATGCAGGGTGGTTCACATCTGACGGTAGAGCAGCCTTCATGACAGACAATGCTAGTTTCAATATCACTTCTTACTAAGATTTTCCTTGCTGTGGCAGAAAAGCCCCGAGAAAATCATTTGGCCTCTCAGAGCTGTGACAGGTGTAGATGTACCAAACTCGAGAGCGGAACTGCCAATAGAAATGTCATACAAACCACAAATACAAACCATGGAATTTTTAACTTTCTATTGGCCACGTCACAAAAGGCCCAAAGAAACGGATAAAATTAATTTTAATATATATATGTGTATTTTTTAAAAAGCAAATGAATTGACTATTTAAGCCAGGCTTTTATTTTTATTTTTCGTCCGTGCCACACAGCATATGGGATCTTCGTTCCCCAACCAGGGATCGAACCCGTGCCCCCTACAGTGGAAGCGGGAAGCTCTAACCACTGGACAGACAGGGAATTCCCTTAATCTATTTTTATTTAGCCCAATATATGAAGTCAAAGAATATAAAAATTGTTAATGAGATATTTGACATTGTTTTCTTCATACCAAGTCTTTGAAATCGGGTGTGTCTTTTACACTTACAGCACAACTCAATTTGCACACGCCACGTTTTGGGTGGTCAATACCCACACGTGGCTAGTGGCCAGGTGTTGGACAGGGCAGGTCTGAAACAACAATAGCAAAAGTCTGCTCTGTGATCAGAAGGGCGATCGGCAGGACCAGAGGTGAAGCAGGATGAAAATGTTTTGGCTGTTTCAGAGCCGCTGATTCTTTATGTCATCTCTTAACAGCTCTGTGACCCTAAACTGGACAGCATAGACTGGACAGAATAGACTGGTGCCTCCCATTGCCCTCCCGACATCCCGAGAGCCACACACAGCAGGCTCTGTGTCCTAGTCATTAGAATTCACCTGCTCTGCGTGGCCCACGGGCCTTCAGATACTTCCACAACCGTTTGTTTACCCCCCGGGGCTTCCCTTATTCATTCAAACCCGATTGTCAACATATAACATTTGCGAGCAGCAGCCTTGGGGCCATATAAACATCCTGCGGTGGGTCAGGAGCGCCTGACCTCCTATTAACATGTCAATGAGAGTGGCTGGTGCTCTGGGCTTGTTTTCTAGGGTTTTGATGAGCTTCATTAATTATGTTGAGAAAAAAAGGTGTGCAGCTGGAGAAGAACCCACTTAGCTCCACGCAAACGTGAATAATTGGACAGTTGACAGAGTGTTAAATTGGCGGGTCTAGTGAGAGAAACTCGTGAATAACCACAGTCCCCCCGAATGCCACAAAGCGGGTACAGTTCTCTCGCCGGCCACCTGCACCTTCTCTGGACTTGAGGCCGGTGTGAGCTCATGTGAGATCAGTTAGGGCGCTGCCCTCTTGACCTGGCAGGTCAAGAGGAGACGCAAGCGGGAAGAGATATGGGGACATATGTATATGTATAACTGATTCACTTTGTTACACAGCAGAAACTAACACACCATTGTAAAGCAATTATACTCCAATAAAGATGTTAAAAAAAAAAAAAAAAGGAGTGGACTCTGGAGCTAGGAGGGGTATTCACATCCTGCCTTCACCTCTTTGTTACCTGTAGGATCTTGGGCAGATTACATAAGCTCTCTCTGAGCTTTAGTTTTTCCATCTAGAAAATGTGGACTATAATAATAGGATTGTTATGCTGATTCTGTGTCTTAATTTATGTATAGCATTTAGAATAGTATCAGACCCATAATATGTACTGTATGCATTTTTTAAATGTAAAACATTAATCATATCATAGCTTTTCATACCTTTTTAATCCTCTAGGAGAGTATATCTGTGTTTCAGTTTTCCTCTAAGCTAACTTCATTCATTCATTCATTCATTCAGTAGACATTGATTGTATACCTGAAATATCTAGGTATTGGGCATACAGAGATGGAAAGATTCTGGGAGAAACATATTATCATATATATGAAAATTATGTGGACAGGGACTGCCAACAAAATGGCAAAAGTGTATTAATATTCTCTTTTAAAAACCCACTATTAGCAAGTTTTAAGTGCTGATAAAAAAGAGTTTTCTTTCATCCTGGCCACGACAAGATTGTTCCTCCTGCAATTACCTCTGTTTGAAATTAAAATTACTTGTCATATTTTAACATACAATATGAATATGTATACTTTTTGTTCATTTCTGTTAAATGAGCAAAAACACCTCAAGAGAAAATCTAGCTAGTTCCCCATCCCTTACCTTAGAGGTCTCTTAGACTGTTTGAGGCCTGATTATTTCTAGAATCTTACTGTATGGCAAAAATCATTTGTCTTTGTCAAAATCAGAAGCTTAAAAGGAGATGGGATTTAATTCAAATGAACACTTAGAACATCTAACCTTCTTGTGTATTAGGAGCAGGTAAACAAGTATTCCCAAAATAATGAAAACTATTATTACTTTAAAACTGCTTTTTTCTTTCTTTCTTTCTCTCTCTCTCTCCCTCTGGGGAGTTGGTTAGAGTAAAACAGGCATTTTAGTAAAACTTTTAAAACTTAACTCCAAAATAAATAAGAGCTCTATTGGAAATTTTACTATATTAGTTCTCTATCTATATGTAACACATTACACCAGCAATTTAGCAGCTTAAAAGAACAAGCAGTTCTGAGGAATGCCAGGAGCAGCTGAGCTGGGTGGCTGTGGCTCAAGATCTCTTACAAGGTCGCAGTCCCATTGTCAGGTGGACCGCAGTCATCTGAAGGCTGGAAGAGGGCTGGAGGATCTGCGCCCCAGGGACTCCCTCCCATGGCAGCTGACCGGAGGCCTCAGTTCCTCACTACATGGATCTCTCCACAGGGCTGCTTGAGTGTTCTCATAACATGGCAGCTGGCTTCCCCAGAGTGAGTGATTCAGGAAAAAGCAAGGAGGAAGTCACCATACATTGTATGACATCGCATTGAAGTCACAGACCTTTGCCTCTTCGTTATTCTATTTCTTTGAGGCAGATCATTAAGTCCAGTCACCTTCTAGAGGAGGGGAGTTAGTTCTGCCCTTTGAATGGAGTGTCACAAATTTGTGGACATATTTGTGGACACCATAATTACCATGAAAGGCTTTTGACATTTCATAAGGTGCTTAAGTGGTATTGGCACAAAGGTGCTTAGGGTGGGGAAAACTGAGCTGGCAAAGACGAGCAGACTCATCTGGTGGGTATGTGGGTGGGCGTGGTGTCCAGAGTCGGGGAGGGGAGGGGGGAGGGAGGAGGCCGGAAATCATAGGCTCCAACACGCCAGAAGTTTGCTTCTCTTTATTTTGCAGCCCTGGTCCTAATATCAAATATGCCTTGTGGCAGAGAATTAATGTAGAATTCTGAGGTCCAGTGCGAAGAAGTCTTTGCTTTTATTTAAAGCAGGAAATACAATTTTAGAAGACCTAGCAGCTGAGCTACTATCTCGTTGACACTAAACCCAACCTTGTTAGTTATGTGATTTTTTCACTTCTGCTTTAAGAATTCTTTCCCTCATCTTTTCACTTGAAGGCGTTTATTGTTTCTGTCCTGTGGCTTCTATCCTATGGCTTTCTATCCTGTGGCCTCTATCCTTGCCCTCGTCCTCTGTGCTGTGTTTCCTACTGAAGTATTTCTCCCTGAAAGCCATTTCGTGCTGATGCTCCAGTTCCGCAGCACCTCAGAGTTCCTCCAGTACATCCTTCGGTTCCTCCGTCTTCCATCTTATGACCTGGGTGCTGCCGTTAGTCACGTTGTAGCTTCCTATTATTGCATATTACAGGGGCCAAAGCCCACAGTGCCCCATGCTGTCCACTTAGTCATCTCTCTCCACATTTGTATTATTCACAGCAAGATGCGTGCACGCAAATCCTTTAAGTCCTTCGGGCTTTTCTTTCCATTTCCCCTTCAAATATGAATCACCTAGCAACATTTCCTGAGGACCAACCGCACAAGAACGAAGCTATATTCCCGTTACTGTGAGCATCACAAAGGATGTAAAAGGCACGGTTCCTGCCCTTAAGAAGTTTATCCTCTAGTAAAAGCTGGGTTTAAAAAAAAAAAAAATTTAAGTAATAACAGCATACAGATTCCTATCTATATTCAATACAGTGACATGTTGTCCAAGTTACAGTGATGGAATTCAAAGGTTATTCTTTTGTATACCTTTTAATAGAGAAAACTAGCTGTCTTTTGGATTAAGTAAGTGCATGTACATTGATGAGAAATACTGCTACAAGAAAATCATTCAGCGGGGTTGACTTCCTAGTATTGTAAATACATTCCACCCAATCTGATGAAAAATGTGTTTTTGAAACCAAAATAAAGTAAGCATTTAGAATAATCTGTACACCCTATTAATGTAATATATAATCAGCTACAACTAGTAACTGAAATATAAGCAGAAGGATAACTTGTTCATGTTCTAGTTTTTCCTCTGTTTTGAAAGACATCAACAGTGTGCTTTGATGTACTTTACTTTTTTTTTTTTTTTTTTCTGGTACTTGGGCCTCTCGCTGTTGTGGCCTCTCCCGTTGCAGAGCACAGGCTCCGGACGCCCAGGCTCAGCGGCCATGGATCACGGGCCCAGCCGCTCCGCGGCATGTGGGATCTTCCTGGACCGGGGCACAGACCCGTGTCCCCTGCATCGGCAGGTGGACTCTCAACCACTGCGCCACCAGGGAAGCCCCCAGATGTACTTTACTTTTAATGGACTGTTCAGGAAAAGGGAATCAGGGAATTGTGGGCTGCGAAGAGCTGATAAGGAACAAAAAGTATAAGTTGAGGAGCAGCAAAAGATGAGGCCTTGGGAGGGGACTGAGGCAGTGAGGAAGCCCTTTGGAGCTCGTTACTGAGATCTAACCTGTGATACAAGAAGCAATGGGTAGTCATTGTAGGTTTCTGAAAAGAGGAGGGTACTATCTTGATCCAAGTGATTGGCAGGAGAAATGCTGGGAAACAGGACACCTGGAACAAAATAATCAGGACCTGACTGATAGGACCCGGGAAATAGATCCAAAGAAAAAGTAAGAGGTGTGAAAGTGACCATGGGCATGAGCTGGGACAAATAAGGAAAACAGGAGTCAAATTTCACTTCCAAGCCTCTGACTTGAAAAATTGAGGAGAGACATCAGTTACAGGTAAAGGGAGAGCTGTCCAAAGGGAATAGTTCGAATGCTATTTAGCATACTTGTCAGTTGGACATTGCATTTTCAGTGGAGGAATAAAGGACTAAAACTGTGGGGTTTAGGTTTATTTACACCCAGGTGGTAGTTGAAATCATGAGTTGATGAACCACTTCTTGAGGGAAGCTGTACAAGAGGAAAACTATATAACGTCTAGCACTAGATCTAGAGATAGCTAGAATTAATGACTGGGGAAAAATGACAAGCATACAAGAAATACCTGTTGTGTATATGTGTGCATTGTATGAGTGTATATGTACATGTGTATTTGTGTATATACACACATATATTTACTCAAAAAATATCTGAAAACACATTCATCCTAATGTTAGCCCTAGTTAGTTTTAACTGCTGGAATTATAAATAAATGGCATTTCTTCTCTTTTTCCCTTCTTTCTTTTTTGCTTATCTGTGTTTCCTGAGTTTTCCAGTTGAAGATGTAGCACTTGTATAAGTTTCCTCATAAGGAGAAATCATTTTTAAGTCCTTGGGGAAATGAAAGAGATAGGAATAGAATTTTCAAGGTCAGAATAAAAGGGAACCTTGAAATAATGGTCTCAAGATGAGGAAACTAAGACCCCCAATAGTTGTGTGATTTATTACTAAGTTTTCAAAATAAGAGTATGAATTTTTAAAGCTGGGGCTTAAAATATATACATGTCAAGGAGAAGAAATGAGTTATCCTGCCTTCTAGAACCTGGATTGATTCAAAGCAGTGGTTCTGAACTAGGGATAATTTTCTTTCTGCGTGCCCTGGTGGACAGTTGGCAATACCTGGAGGCGTTTTTGGTTGTCACAACTAGGGGAGGGAAGGCTGCTACTGGCGTCTAGTAGGTAGAGACTAGGGCTGCTGCTAAACATCCTACAATGCACAGGACAGGCTTCCACAGCAAAGAATTCTCCAGTTCAAAATGTCAATAATGCCGCAGTTGAGAAACTCCGATCTAAAGGGTGGTGCGTATTAATAGTTCCCATCCGTGCAATGCTTTTTGTGCCAAGATCTGTGCTGTGCTAAGCACCTGACATGAATCATTGCATGTCATCTTCAAATGTCCTAGAAACTCAGACATACAAAGTTAAGTAGCCTCTTCAAGGTCACACAGTCGGCATTGGAACTAGGAACTAAAAGAAAGTCTGAACCCAAACCTGAGCTCTTAAACATTATGTAATTTTGCCTTCGGGTTGACCCTCACAGAGTGAAATGGGAACAAGAAAGCCATCTGAAGATCATGTCTGACATTCTGGTCTCATTTTTTCCTACCCTCGCCCCTCTCCCCCTCCCCCCATCCCCATCTTCCAGGTAGGTGTTTCTTTTGTATGAGTATTGTGTGCGTTTCGTTGGAGCTGGGGTTGGGAGGTGGTCTGGGCCGGTGTGGTTTTGGTTTGCTTGGTTGTGGAACTGCTATATTTCTGCTCTGCAGGCCTTTTGGTCATGGAGCAGCAATCTGAAAATGTCTGAGAATTCCCACTTTATAGCATCATTTAAGCACACTGGCAACAATGCAGGCAGACACTTTTACGTTATTCTCATCCAGCTTCCTGGGTCTCTTCATCTTTATCTCTGGATAAAGAACTCTTGTCTCCAGCATTCTGAAGTTACCTCAACCTCCTTGTTACTTTCACCGAAGGACACTGCATATTTAAAACAAAAATTGCATTGCTTTTAAAAAGCTGCCTTCTGTGGGTCCTTGAAAACATGGATCAACAGCTAGGTGGAACTAATTGGCTTGCGTGTCAGCTGGGAGGGAAGAGTGAAGTTCCCACTGTTGTGTGCAGTCATATATCTCCACTCTGCTACCAGCACTCACCATTTCTTTTCTGATTGCAAATTTGTTTTTTTTTTTTTTTTTTTTTTTTTTTTTTGCGGTACGCGGGCCTCTCACAGTTGTGGCCTCTCCCGTTGCGGAGCACAGGCTCTGGACGCGCAGGCTCAGCGGCCATGGCTCACGGGCCCAGCCGCTCGGCGGCATGTGGGATCCTCCTGGACTGGGGCACAAACCCGTGTCCCCTGCATCAGCAGGCGGATTCTCAACCACTGCGCCACCAGGGAAGCCCGAAAATTTGTATTTTTAAAGGCTTTTGTCTTACATATACTAAATTACTATAGAAACAAGAATTGGAAAGTATCAATAAGGCTCTTCAATCTGTCTTCACTTTGCCATGTTTCCCACACCAACATGGGATTGAAATACAGTCATCCCTTGGTATCCAAGGGGAATGTTTCCAGTACCCCCCATGGATACCAAAATCTGAGGATGTCTCAAGTTCCTTACATAAAATGGCATAGTATCTGTATGTAACCTACCCACATCCTCTCTTATACTTTAAATCAACTCTGGGTTACTTATAATACCTACTACAATGTAAATGCTATGTAAACAGTTACTGCGTGGCAAATGCTTTTGCTTTGGGGAACTTTCTGGAATTTCTTTTCAAGTATTTTTGATCCACAGTTGGTTGACTCCGCAGATGTGGAAGCAACCCACAGATACACTGTAATTAGTTCTAGCAGTGACGTGTACAGAAAGACCATAGCACAGTTCAGCGTGCCCCACCCATTTCTGTGACTCTCTCTGGATCACACAAGATTATTTTAAGTAATAAAATGTCAACAGTAATAAATATAATTAGGAAGGAAATTTGGATAAACCTAAGCACAGGAAAAGACTTATTTTAGAATCTTTTCCTCTGAACTTTTTTTTTTTTTTGGTCAGGATTGAGTTTCTTTTTAATACCAGTGCTATCACTCAAGGAGAAGGAGAATTTATTTGTATCCTTTATCCTGTTTTGATTTTGAGGGAGAAATCTTACAAATTCCTTATCTGATTTCTTTAGACATGAAGTCAAAAAACCAAAATACTACCTTTTTTTTTTAGTGAATACAATGTTTCAAGCATTGTTCTACACAGCCTACCTATGTGTCTTCATTTAATCTTCACGAAGCTTGTCATAACCATATTATTATCTCCATTTATATGTGAGAAGACTGAGGCTTAGAAAGGTCAAGTGATTTTTTTTTTCCTAAGGGCATGTAGCTAGTCAAGGGGAGAGTGGAGATTTGAACTCAGATCTCTTTGAATTCAGGGCCCAGGCTTTGCTTAACTACTGTGCAAAACTGCCTTCCAGTTAAACCTGAATTTCAATATTATTTTCTCTCGAAGAGCTAACAGCACTTTCACATATTAATCTACTCTCCTCATATCAAGCTGAGTAGCTAAGTGGAATCAATTCATAATATCGGATGAATCTTGAACGATCCTATAGCCAACCTTCCGTCTATATCCAGTATCAACAGTACTGTCTCTGAGGTCCTTATAAATGTGGAGGGTAGTATTCCTTGAAATTTGAAGAGGGACCATTACAGCTGCTCCACTGAGGGCCCAGCCACCGTTTTCCTAAACAGCCCTAAGTACCATCATGTATTAGAAACAGTATCTAGAATTCTGGTTTAAAAGTATTATGGTATATTGAAACCAGGAACCATTTTTTTGGTATAAGAGTCATGGGGACTCTTATACATGATTTTTGTGTAAGAGTCACGGGGAGGCCAGGCCATCCCCACAGCGGGCTGTGAAAGGCAGTGAGGAACAGTGGGCCCAGGAAGTGGACGGACCTTAGTTTGAACACTGGCCCCTTCGCTTACCAGCTGTGGGGTCTTCCTCAACATATCATGTATATTTGAATTTCATATATATTTCTTAACTTCAGTTTTCCCATCTGTGAAGTGGGGATAATAAGAATCTACCCAAAGTTAATTTATTTATTATTATCATTATTTTAGGTAGGGCATCAAAGAGAGACAGACAGTTTTCATAAAAAGATTCCTAATTTGGAATCCAACAGATCCTGATTCAGACCTCACACTGGATGTTTAATAACTGTGTGCCTGGGGCAGGTCTCTTCAGTTTCTTCTTCTGCAAAATGAGATGATAATGCCTACCTTGCAGGGAAAATTAACTATGGTGAATGTCAATTGTTTGGCGTGGAGCAGAGGCTCAGCAGATGTTGGCTCTGATTAGTGTTTTCTGCGTACCAAAGCTGCTGAATTATTTCCCTAGAAGCTTAGACCAACTTCCTGAGTACCTTCCAGGCTCATGGATTTTAACTTTGTTTTTTCTTTTTTAAGTAGCACATACAATGAAAGCTACAGCAGTATCACCAGAAAAATACACATTCCCCAAACAAATGTGGGTACGATTACAGGGGATTCATAGGCACTCACCTCCCCACCCCAGAATCAGATTCCCCAGTTCAGACCCAAGAGTTTAAAAATGTATGACAATCCAAATGGAATAGTGATCGCTTAGTATCCTAGTATTCCCGTTGCAACTTTCCCAGTATCGCTAAAATGGAATTGTTTACCAAAAAACTCACTTGATTCAGAACATTTCAAGAACACACATTTCATTAACGGAGACAGGCTTCTTTTAACAAAACGTATTTATCAAATGCCTATTACGTGCCTAATAAGGTGGTGGGTGTTATGGGGAACAAAGGCAGCTTAACATGTGGTCCCCTGCCCTCAGCGTTTCCTTCTAATTGGAGAGGCAAGTGAACAAGGCCGAATGAGATGTATTAGCGCTATATGCTGATATAATCAAGCACTAAATTGTGTGTGCTTGTGTGGGTGGGCGCACAAGCCTCGCCTATCATTCTCTGACCTTGAATTGTACACAAATCATTAGCGTCAAACTGGAGTTGCCCACTGCTCCCCCGCCCCGTATCTTTACTTGGCCGACTTCCATCACAGCCGCTCCCTCTGTGTCTGAAACACGTTGTAGAAATGAGGGGATGAAATAACACACTGAGGAAGGGAGGAAGATCCGCAAAGAAGAAAGCGGTCACCTGTCCGTCTGTGGTTACCACTGCACGCAGCTTCCATGCTGGAAAGGGACTGACCCAGGAGGACCCAGGCTTCGTGAAAACCTCTCAGTGGGACACAAGACAGCTTCTCTTCCCTGTTTACAAATGAACTGCAGGGTCTTCTGTCAGGGACTGAATCTGAAGAGGAGAGGAATAGTGCAAAGAAGAAAGCCTGGCCGGCAGGAAGGGAAATAAACACGTTGAAGTTCCAGTCTTTGATAGTCGTCACAGCTGAGATGGCATGGGACTTTGGCATGGGAGATCTGCAAGAGAATTGTTGGGTGACGAGAAAGAGGCCTGCCCCCAACATTTATGGGCCCAAGACAAGAGTACAGAGGGAGACCTACATACCATATGCTTCGTGTGTATTAGTTCTAGCTAACGGTTAAGTAAAATACATTCTATCATCTGACTTTGACAACTGTAACTTCATAGCAACTGGGAAGGCCAGGTTTGAATGCAGATTCGGTACTGCAGCGTGGGTTCCCTGGACCATCTAGTTCTCTTCCCGTCCTTGGCTCTGTGCTGTACCACGGGGGCCTCCCACACTTCTGGGACCTTCTAGCCCACAGCTCCATGCACACCCGCCTTGTCCACTTTTGGGGCCTGGAAGCGCACACAGCTGTGTGTCCACCTTGCAGAGCAAAGAGCTCGGAAAGCAGACTTGAGGCTCTCTGGGCAGGGTATGTGGGGATTCCAGGTATCCAGAACACAGTCCAGAAGGGAAGACATGGGCTCCTCTCGCCTTGGCCCTGCTGACTACCTGCCCTGGTAGGGAGGGGTGGCTGGAGGAAGACCTGATCGGACCCTCTAAAGCTGGGGGTCAGGGCAGGGGCCCCTCAATGCCTGTGTCAAAGGGCAAAACTGAAGAGAAGGAGGAAGACTTAGGGAGGCGTGTGTTTAAGTCACTGTCATTAAGGCTGCTCAGTTCATTCGGGGGCGGGGTGGGTGGTAAGTTGGGAGCAGCCAAACAGCTTGAAGAGAGGTTGATGGAAAGAAGGGAGAAGGCCCGACCTGGACCACCTCTAACAAAGACAGGGACTCCATTTATCATCGTGTTTAGTTAGAGAATGAAAAAACCTTCTTTTCCAGAAGCCAGAGGGCTCTATAATTCAGTGACAAGAGATATGAAAGGCAAAAAGAATGATGGGGGCTTCGCTGGTGGCGCAGTGGTTGAGAGTCCGCCTGCCGATGCAGGGGACGCGGGTTCGTGCCCTGGTCCGGGAGGATCCCACATGCCGCGGAGCGGCTGGGCCCGTGAGCCATGGCCGCTGAGCCTGGGCGTCCGGAGCCTGTGCTCCGCAGCGGGAGAGGCCACAGCAGTGAGAGGCCCGCGGACCGCAAAAAAAAAAAAAAAAAAAAAAAAGAATAATGGTTTTGGAGCTAAGAGCAGAGACTGGGAATGATTTCTCCTCAAGGCCACCTGGCCCCATCTTCCTCCTGCACTTTGTGCCATCTGCGTGCTGTATACTGGCCCCTGAACCCTTTCAGAATGAAGCATTCCACCATATTGTAGTCCCCAGAAGAGAACGAAATTGAAGGTTAATTTTGATTCCCCAAGGAGAAAAAAAATTACTTTTTAGAATACTGAAAAATAACTTATGTAGATTATTGACTATAAATATTGAAGATTTAGCTAGACAAAGAGAGGATAGTTGCTGTATTTGAAATTGCACTATTTGCAGAATTAAAGAGGAAAAGATATTTTAAATTTTGCAGAAATATACTTTGTGGAATTGGAGAACATTCTAATGATACTTATCATTTATCTCCATATCACAAATTCTTTTTCTTGTTCTATGAATAAAATATTTGAATGATTTAGGATGGAAGAAAATGAGTAACAAGTTAAGCTTTGTAGCAAAAAAAAAAAAAAAAAAATCAATATGCAACTTTGTATTACTATTTCCTAGAAGTATTTTTATCCATACTTAGCTTTATTTCTAATCAGGCAGGGAATTTGAGAGGCCTTGGGTCCTTTAACCCCACCTAGCATTGTCCCTTGGCCCCAAAACACGTTGATGGCAATTGTAGGGCAAAAGTAGGTGAACATGGTTGACCTGTTCACCTGTCAAAATGGGAGGGACATTGGTGCCTAACTTAGTGGTTTCCAAACTTGCTTGTCCATTAGAATGACCTGGGATTTTATGAAATGTCAAAACCAGGCCACATTCCAGACCAGTGAACTCAGTTTCTGGGGATGGGACGCAGGCATCAGTAGTTGTCAAAGCTCCCCAGGTGATTCCACTGTTCAGACAAGGCTGGTAACCACTGGCCAAATGAGCTAGGAAGGACTTAATCCTGTAGTATGATCAACAGGGGCTTGTGGAAGAAACATGATCATACTCATTTCTGGAAAAATTAATTCTGTCCACACCCAGAGTGCCCCAAGCAGGGAGTTTCTGGAGGCCACCATCCAGCAGGAGAAGCAAGTGTGCAGGGGCCTGATGATGGGCTGAAGGGGGAGCCTGCCCTTTGGAGTTTAAGACCTTGATTCAAAGTAAAGACCCTTCTTGACCAAATTTAAATTTTAGGCTATGAACTAAAACTCTTTGAGTTCAGCTTCCCTATCTGTAATAGGAATTTATAGGATCTTTTTTGCTTGATTGTTGTAAGGCTTGTGAAATAATATATATGTAAAACACCTGACAGATTGTGTGGCATTGGACAGACATTCATACATATTAGTACCCTTAACCCAGTGGAATAGTGATGGGGAGGCTATTTTGTGATAGGTTGGCTGGAATTTTGATGGTAGGACAAAGTTGAAGGGACAGGAGGAAGATCTGTAAGGAGAAGCCAAGGCTGCCTAAGGTTTCTAGCATGGGAGAGTGCAGAAAATCCTACAGCGAGAAAGCACACAGGGACAGGAGAACCAGCCGGGGTTAAGCCTTTGGGAACACCAGTATTTAAGGATTAGGCAAGTAAGGAGGAAACAAAAGGAGGAAAAGAGAAAGAAGTAGCTGGGAGTCTGGGAGCTATGAGGACAGCCAGGCAGGAGTGATGTCCTGGGGTCTGAGGGTGGCCACCAGGCAACACTACAGAGAGGTCAAGAGGTCAAGGGCTGGAAAACGACAGATGAACTGCACGGTGCTCCCAAGTCCGCCGGGGATAAGTGGGGCTTCATCTTTAGTTCTGGCAGTTTTTTACACATATATGTATACTCTGTGTGTTTCTATACGTATAGGTAGGTATATATGTGTGGGCACATTCACAAGGCATAATTGGACGTCCTGTGTGTGTGATCTGTGCGCACAGCCTGAGCTGGAGCCAGAGCTCAGAAGATGGCTGAAGTGGTACCTGACCCAGTCCCGATGGGGTGGGTGCAGGACAGCGGCCAGAGGGAGCAAAGGAGCCCGGCTCTCCTCGGGTTTCAACAGAATAAAGGCAGTGGATCTGTCACACTTTATTTCGTGGGAGAGCAATTGTTGGTTTGATTAGGACCAGAGAAAAAGACAAGAAAGGGGAGATTAAAGGACTGTGTGTTAGCAGCATCTGCTCAGCCAGGAGTCATCCTTGGAAATTCCCTGCTTGTTTCCATGAGATCCACGCATAGGAAATCCTCTTTGGGAACTTTCTGGAATAAGGCCACAAGGAACCCCCTCTCCCAAAGCTTTTCAGAGAATCCACGAAACCATCTGCAGAAGAACATTCTTTGGAAGCAGAGGGATGAACCTGAAGTGAGTCTGTTCCTGATGCTGCTAAGAAACGATTCCATCCTCCTTTCTCAGGCGCCGGGGACCCGCTCAGACTCCCACCAGCAGCAACCCTCCGCTTCTGCTGCCTGAGAATTAGTGATTCCAGCAACTCAGGCCATGGGTGTTGAACCGTCTTCGTTGACAAAGGAAAATCCTCCTGATGAGGAGGCAGCCCTTCTTGTTAGTCTTCTCTTACCTCTAAATATGTAAAAACTTAACATCACTAGAGAAATGATTGCCCATTTGGTTTCTATAACTCCCACTAGAGTGTCAACCCCATGCACACAGGGGTCTTGTCTACTTTTGCTCATAATTATCGTCCAGCATCTAACAGGGCACATCAGGAGTAAACTGTTCAATGCATTTGTGGGATAAATAAATGAATTAATTGATTAACTGAAATTAATGAGTCAGTCTCCATTTTACACCTTAAGAACAGACTGAGGGCCTCTCTCCAGAGGCCTCGTGGAGGCAGCGTGCAGCCGTGAACCTGTGCCTGGCTGACCTTGAACTCTGGGCGCTGCTCTCCGGGCTCCACCGCTGCTTGTCTGCAGAGGCCGCGCTGCCACGGCCGCTGGCTCCCAGCCAACCGGGGACTAAGGCAGCCCCGCCCAGGGCGACCCGGGGCTCCTCTGACTTTGACTCGGGGGCTTCCCAGACGGCGGGGCTAAGACCCCATCCACTGACCGTCCCCCTCTCGCCTTCCCTTGGGGTAGCCTCGCAGCGCGATCTGACAGCCTCTCTTCCCGTTTTCTCTCACACGAGTGTTTTCCCTTTAAAAAAAAAGAGAGAGAGAGAGATCTTGGCACCTTTAATACTGTCTTGGTGTCTACTTCTTGGAAGACCTGGACCAACACACAGTGTATTTAAGAGGATAAGTGTTCAACAATGCTGGAGTCAAGCTTTAGGGCTCTGCTAATTATAAGCAAGGTAATTAACATCTCTCTGTCTCAGTTTACTTATCTGTAAATCGGGAATCATTTTAGTATATTTTTCATAAAGTTCTTGTGACCATTAAATGAGAGAGTGCATGTCAATCAGTTAACACTGTTCCTGACACTTATTAAGTACCAATTGCTTGTTATTATTTTGGAAGTTAACACTATTCTCAGGGCTCTTTATTCCAATGAACTTCAAGGTAGTTTATATAATATAGAGTAGAAACTCTGATAACGTTGGCGTCAGGAGACAAGACTTTTCAAGATAAAATCAGAGCTGTTCTTCCTGTGAGTGCAGATCTGGGGACATGATTTGGCCTACCGTATTAGCAGATCCATGGCACACTGAGATGGATGGTGGTTTGTAAGGACTCGGGCTGCCCTCTGATATCGTGGTGCTATTATGTTTTGAGAGTTGGGGTAAGAATAATGCATGACGGCATCCTCAGAGGTGAGGGGTATGCCTCAAACTTCTCTTTATTTTTACTCTAGCTCTAGCTCCTAGATTCCACTCTTGTCATGGTGGACAGATAACTTCTCATTATGACTTTATCACAGATGACCTGACTTCTGATCCAGTGTGATAAATTCAGTCGTAAATGTGGTTCATCTTCTAAAATTCTCGTTGTCCCGTTAGATCCCCTGTCTCCAAAGCATTATATCCTGGATTTGTTCACCACTGTTTCTGGCTTGTGAAAAGCACAGAATAGCCAACAGAACAAGGCTGGAATGATGTCAGAACAGTCAGTGGTAGAGAAACTGTTTGCCTATTATCCTAGAACTGCAGGCAGTCCATATGCCACCCCCTTGAACCTTTCCTCAGGTGTCATATTTCAGAACACAGTACTACTTTCAACGATTTTTACTGAGTATTAAACTAGCTGTGTGGGATGCAAAGAAATGTGTGACAAGCATTCAAGGAGCTTACAATGATTTCATTTTTTAAATAAAGTCTCATTTGACCAAATGGAATAATTTCCACTGGCACTGCAAAAAAAAAAAAAAGGAGCCAAGAGTCATTAGGCAGCCCAGCCATTGTTCTGTCCTGGTCAAAATTTTATGAATAGGGCTTCCCTGGTGGCGCAGTGCTTGAGAGTCCGCCTGCCGATGCAGGAGACGCGGGTTCGTGCCCCGTTTCGGGAAGATCCCACATGCCGCGGAGCGGCTGGGCCCGTGAGCCATGGCCACTGAGCCTGCGCGTCCGGAGCCTGTGCTCCGCAAATGGGAGAGGCCACAACAGTGAGAGGCCCGCATAACGCAAGAAAAAAAAAAAAAAAAAAAATTTATGAATAACTTGGATAAAGTTATAAAGGGCACGTTTATCGAGTTGGACATGGCATGGGCTGGGAGAAATGATGAATACAGAACACTGAAGGAAAGAATGGAGGTCTAAAAAGAGCTTCACAATTTGGAAAGTTGGACAGAATCTATCAAAATAAAGTATATCAGGAATCAATGGAAGGCTTGCCAGTTACTGTGTGTGACTTTAAACAAGTTACTCAACGTCTCTATGTCTTTGGGCCCTTAGGTGTAAAATAGGAAGTATGGCAGCTCCTACACATAGGCTCATTTTCAGAATTGAACTCAATGCATGTAAAGTGCTTACCGTGCCTGTCCCATCATAGATGCTCAGTACATGTAGTGAATACTCCTTTTGGTCTGCAGCTGCCTGATGGAAGTATATGCTAGCCCCCAAAATGGTGGGGATGTTTCACTGTGACTGGTGCTTGTCAAACCATATTATGTGACATATGTCCAGTGAATACTTTAAGAAGGAGATAGAAAAACTGGACTGAGTTCAGAGAAAAATGGCAATCTTAGTGAGAAAGTTTAAAATCATATGACAAAAGGTTAAAAGAACAAAGTATATTTAGCCTGTAGCAGAGAAGACTTGAATAGTACATAATAGCATTTTCTAATATTTGAAAGGTTCTCATATTGTAGATGGTTTAGATTTATTCTCTCCCCAGGGGCCAAAGGTAGATATTTCAGAAAGACAAATTTTAGCTCAATCTAAGGAAGAATTTGCTAATAATCAGAGCTGCTTGAGGATGGTAAGAACTGCTTCAGTAAGAAATGAGGTCCTTGTCCCTAGAGGTGATGATAGGCCAGATGGCCACTTGATGGGTGGACTTGGTGACCTGTAATGTCCGATCTCTGAAATTCTGTGATTTTGAGAATAAACAGGGCTATTTTAGTCAAGACAATAGAGAAAAATTATTATCAAGATATTGATTTTTTTTGTACACCCAAGGAGAAGATCCAAGACCATCAGATTGGCATCCGATGGTGGCAATTTTCCTTTCATGCTCACTGGATGGGGGAGGGCTGGGGGCAGTGAGGTCTGGAACCTCCATCATGTTCCAGAGCGAGCACTCCCTCCTCGCCTGTCCTCCTGGCTTTGTTGGCTGTACATGAGCCCACCAGCTCAAAAACAGACCTTCCCCTTGGCTGGACGCATGCAGCCAAATAAAGAGTAGCACGACAGACTGCTTACTGTTTATCTTTTTTTTTTTTTTTTTTTTTGGCGGTACGCGGGCCTCTCACTGTTGTGGCCTTTGCCGTTGCGGAGCACAGGCTCCGGACGCGCAGGCTCAGCGGCCATGGCTCACGGGCCCAGCGGCTCCGCGGCACGTGGGATCTTCCCGGACCAGGGCACGAACCCGTGTCCCCTGCATCGGCAGGCGGACTCTCAACCACTGCACTATCAGGGAAGTCCGCTGTTTATTTTTCTTAATCTCCTTTAAACCTCTTCCTGCCTCAGCCAGCAGTAAACCCGTCACAGAGGTTAAGTCGACTCCCACTCCTCTTTCTTTTTGGTGTTTAATGTCACTGATATTTGTGTTTCCTGTTTGCTTTGGGTTCTCTTTATTGTTTAAAATTACAAAACTTCATTATGCCTGTGCTAATTAATTATCTTTTTTTATGTCGTATTTTCATGACTTTTTCCTATTTGGACTTTCCTTCCTATTTCCACTACTCGAATTTAAAATTTGGAACCACATGGGTACTCATAGACAGTTTTGCCTCCCCTTGGTGTATATATATTATTGTCTTGAAGACCTGTTACTGTTACAAAGTAGCATATAGATACAGTTTATTAGTCACAGTCTCCTGAGAGCTACAAGTAATGTTCTTCAATAATAGCAAAGATTATAATAGTTGATTTACTTTCTTTTGGTGAAGGGGATGGGCCACCAGCGCTCCCCAGTACTCTTCCCAGAATCACAAAGTTTAAAGGTGAAAGATGGCCACTTTTCTTAAAGGTACAAGCTTCTCCTGGCTTATGTGTAGCCTTAGTTCAGACTCCAACACTTCATGGAACTTTGACAAGAGGCTTTACTCCAGCCTCAAATGCCTGGGTATAAAGACATCAGGATGAAGCCATTCATTTGCTTTCTGATACCTGGCATTTGACTCTGAGCACTGCCTGCTCATTCTGCTTCACCCATATCTTTCTACCCAGAGAACTTCTGGAAGCTGGAAGAGAGAGTTAAGGTCAGTCACTGCTTGTATCCATCCAGTTCCCCTATGTTGCAGGTCCTTTTGTAATTGTCCTTTTTCCAACAGGGGAATCTTTCTCCTGACCGCTGTCCTCTGCCCCATTTGACTTTGACTTCATAAGTTGTAAAAGCTATATTCATCCTTTTGCTTCAGAATATTCTTTGACTACACAGGCAGGTACCCAGTTCACGCCATTCATTCCATATATACTGAATCCCTCCCAAGTGCCTCACTCTGTAAGAACAGGGGAGATAAAAAACATTGGCATTGCCCTCAAGGAGCTTGTGGCACATAGGAGGAGAGATAGATGGTTGCAGTGTAGCGTGAATGAGCTGGGGTACCGGCAAAGGCAGGTGCATGTGGAGTCGGAGGAAGGATGCACATCCAGACGAAGGCGAAGGAGCACCTGTGAGGCAGGTGCCCTGAAAGAAGTGAGACCTTATCAGTTTTCAAGGGGAGTGGGAGTTTTCCAGAGCCAACATTTGGAACAGAACAATTTTTCTAAGGAATTTTTATGAGGAAGCCTGTAACGGTTTCCCCATAATGAGTTTATTTTGTTCTCCTGTAGACTTATGAAATGTTTGCTGCCCTGTGAAAATTAAAACTTAGGAAGAAGGGGTTTGTAATACAGTCTCCACAGACCTGAACTAGTCTCATGCTCTCCAAAAAGTATCAAACCTCTGATGCCCGTAATAAAGATGAGATAATGTATAGAAAAGCATTTCATAAAGTAAAGGGAGCCATAACAATGTAAGGTTTTCCATTTAGGATTATCAAACAACCGTTTTGGAATATTTTTCACTCCTTATAAATTCCCTGGTGATTTTAACTCTGAAGAACTGAAATCCTTTGGGAATAGGAAGCAAAGAACATTATGCAATGTAGATATGCCACTAGGGTGATAAATCTAGTACATGTGTTGAAAAACAGGGAGAGAGATAGAGCGGTTGCTGCTTTTTTACAGTTGCTTCAACCGTACACATCCCTGAAGCCACTTTATTTGGACAATTTCTTTTTTCTCTAACATATACATTGATAAACTTTTTATTCTGATATTGGTTCATCTCTTTGCATGAAACATTTTTTATCTTGCGGCGGCTTCATTCCCTCAGACCTCCAAAAGTGTCAGACCCCGAGATTTATGATCCACCAGCATGTAGCACAAGATGAAATTCACATTCAAATAGGGTGAGAACAGGATTGCTTACCATATGACAACTGCTCCATTGACACCCCATTCATCCTCTGGTGAATCTTCTAGAAACCTCAGACATCTAAACAGATCCAACTCTAGGGATAAGAGACAGAGTTTAAGACACAGAGTAACCCTCAGGACGAAGTCCGTTGACTGGGTGTTGAAAGTAGACAGAGGTTAGTGATTAAACAAGCTTGATTTCCCTTTCTCCAGGGTGAGAGCACATAGATGATTTAGAAAATAGAGGGAAGCTGGGAGGGGAGATTGAGAAGCTTCAGAGTGAGCCTTACGACAGGTATCTAAGGTTCAGGTTCCAGAACCAGGCTGAGGCCATCAACAGAGGAGGTCATCCCTCCAGTGGAATTGGTCTGACAGCTACTGTGCTGAGAGCCCTAGATGACCAGGGTGCCCGACATCATGTCCTGCAGCAAAGGGCCAGCCTCAATCTCTAAACAGCACTAGGCTCTGAGAGATGATCTCGAGCCTGGATCAAGAGATCCCCTGCGCTCGGTGCTCTGTGACTGCCTGGAGGGGTGGGATAGGGAGGGTGGGAGGGAGGGAGACGTGAGAGGGAAGAGATATGGGAACATATGTATATATATAACTGATTGACTTTGTTATAAAGCAGAAACTAACACACCATTGTAAAGCAATTATACTCCAATAAAGATGT
>NW_006769244.1:754609-783219 GCF_000442215.2 Lipotes vexillifer
GACACCTCCCCCCCCCGCACTGGAGACCATGGCTTTGCTCTCTGCTGTCGCCACCAAACCAGAATCAGCATTGAGTGGATCATCTGCAGCCTGGGGTCATCCGTGAAACACAGAACATTGAGAAATGCTGTGTGTGCTACTCTGCCATTTAACATCAATGATTCTATAGACCTAGAAGGGCCCTCAGAGCCCATCAACAGATGACCGTCCCTGGGGCACAGTGGACATCAGAATCAACATAGGACGTGGAGGAAAATGTTCTGGAACATCGGCAAAAGGATTTGGTGTGTAGTCCATATTTTGCCATTAATCTGAACCTTGTGAATTTGGGCAAGCCACTATACCTCTCCGGCCCTCAGTTTTCTTGCTGGGAACTGAACAAGCTGAATTCGTAGCAAAAATAGCTGACATTTTTAGAACACTTACTATTTACCAGGCACTGAGGTGGACGCTTTATGGACAACGGAGTTAATTCTCAAACAACCCATGAGATTATTTTCCTCCATTTTTAAGTGAGGACGTGGAAGGGATAAGGAACTTACCCGAGGTCTTACAGCTGGTAACAGGCAGAGATGGTATATGAACCACATCCAGCTCCCTTAACCTTGAGGGGTACTGAAGTTTCTTCCCCCTTTCACATCCTCCAATTTTCTGACTAGGGTGTCTAAAGACCTTAGCAAGGGAGTTAACACTGAGGGGTTTATCACCAGCTTCACTGCTCTCCTCGGCACAGAGGTGATCAGAGATCATTTGCCTCCTGAAGAGCCTTTTGTGTTCCTGTCACCCAGTCTTTAAAACCCTACCCCCTGGGGACCTCCAGGCCGTCCCCACAATGCCCAAAGCATCCTTCCAGCTTTGCTCCCTCATCACACTCAGCAAATACACCTGCAGGCCCCCACCTGCTCCTCTATTCACTCTGTTTTTTCAAGAATGTAAAGACTGTGTATTCTGGATCTGGAATATATGGGCATCCTTGGCAAGGTTAGTTGGTTTATTCTTTACCATTTTCAAAGGGGGAACATACTGTTGTTATAAAGAAAGAAGCAATTTTTTTGATGGTACCATTTGAAATTGATGAAACTAAGTGGATTAGAAGCCTGTCCTTCGTCTGTGTGCATAGGTAGAAGCAGAAATGAGAGGGCGCACAGTGCCCTGGATGCATAGGTGCTGGCTGAGTGCAGGGCTGTAATGGAATTGCTTCGTGCTTCTGGTCAGTTTTTTGTCCTAGTCTTTTGGTGCCGTCAATTCTTCATCTGTAACACAAGAAGACAGTGATAATGTGTGTACTGTGCGTTCCCACTTACAGGTTATTTTCACATATGTTACTTCTCTTAATTCTGACCTGCAAGGACAAGTATTTTATAAATAAGGAAACTGAGGCCCATAGAGGGTTCAAGACTTGGCCAAGATCATCCAACTCATAAAGAGCAGAGCCAGGAGGCAAACCTCATGTGCTCTTTCTACTTCACAATAGCCAAGTCTGTACGAAAGGCAGAGACAATTAACCAGAATGCTTCTCATGCACTTTGGCAAAGGTGAAGTTCCGGGAATGGATCACTACCAGTCCAGAACCGGGAAGAGTGCCGTTCAACTAAAGATACATAGCCTCTGAATCTTCGTGAACACTGGGAATAAAATTAAGCTATTGATGATAGGTTTCACACATCTTAGATCCAGGATGGTTTCTATATCTTTTATGGTTTACTCTGTGACTATGACATGGGCACAGGTTTATTTGCAGAGAAGTTAAAAAAAAGCTTGAAACTTCCCCGTAAAACTAATTATGCCTTACAAAGTTTTCATCAAGCTTTGTTCAATAACACAGGGATGATATACTTGATTAAATGATCTTTAGAAGTATACAGCAAGTGTCCCAAAATGTGCTTTCAATAATTCCAAAGCTTGTACCTCCTTTGAGCCTGATTCCCATAGGTGGTGAATCTATGAATCTCTTACTTCGTATAGTTAGTATAGCCTGTGATGTAGCTGGTGGAACCAGGGTGAAGATTACTATGTTGCCAGCCCGGCTCAAAATTCAAGTCCTGAGGTCATCAGGCTCTTAGAACTCTTTTCTTTGTTAGGGAGAGACCAGGTACAGACTTAGAAGGGTGGCTTTCACTTCTCTCCTTCCTATTAGTGACCCCTCAGCTATTCACTCAAGAAGTCGTAAGGTCAGTTTCACACAGGAGCGGCCCTTCACCCTCCTTGCATGATCAGCTGTTCACAAGTAGCCATTGTTTTAACGTGAGAAAGCCGAGTTGATCAGTCTACAAACATGACCATGCTTTCCTATTTTCCTTTGCACTCTCAGGAGAAGTCCTGAAGCCACATACTCAAAATCCACTTTCTGCATAAGGGCCTGGGCCGGTCTGCCCACCCAACTTAGTTCAGTTATTCTTTCTATCAGCCCCATATTGCCCAGAATGAACATGGGCCCTCTGTATGGAAAAAGGGAATAATGAACTATTTATATATAGGCTGTCCGCAGTTGAGAAGAGAAAAAGCCTGAAGGTATTCTATGTTCTAAAACAATTTGGTCGCCCTTTCATTGCTCTTTCTCTTCCATATTTCATTTCTCCCCAAGCTCCAGCATTTACAGCCTTGGGCACTGGCAATCTAAATCGGTTTTTCAGAGTGAAAGGAAGTTGTCTTTCTTCTGAGGAGTCTCAGAAAGCCCTGGAGAAGAAGAAAGGGGTCCATATTAAGTCTGTGAAACGAAACATGCCGGCCAATAGCAGACCTAGACCATACATAAACAGCACCCCAAAAAGTTGGATTGCCATAACTGTGATGCTCTGTATCTGAGAAGAGGTTGGCCTTCAGTTTCTGGTTCTGGTTAGCTATCAGAACACCACTGGGTAGTCTGCAAGGTTATAGAGCCATTGGTACCTTCAGAAAGAAGGCACCTAAGAGTACGGTATCTGAAAGGAGAATGTAATTAGAGAAAGTTCTGGAACTTAAGTCATTCAGAGAGTGAATGTTAAAAATCCAAAGAAATTTCATCTAAAACTACCATAATATGCCACTTTTCTGGCCAGAGGCTCTCAAAAGATGAGTAATCTTCTAGGGTCGACCATTGTCTACATTTTGGTAGAATGCTCTCTCTTTACTTCCTTCCATCTTGCAAATAGTCCTGTCTGTCTTAACATGTACAGCAAGAGCTTTATTCCCAACAGTCCTTTTGGAAGCAAAGAAAATGTATGTGGTTGAGGTTTGCACCAAAGCTAGATGTTGACAACACAACCTAGATTATCTTGTGGGCTCATGGAAAACCCTGGGCCATTCCATCTAATTTTTCATCCAAACCAGGACACTTTTGAGAGTGAAAAGGGGCACTCACCAAATGGGTCACCAGGACAATGCTGTAAGCCAGAGAGGTCCTGAGCAAATCAGGAAATACCATCATGGTAATTTTGCATGGTCAGGTTAATTGGAAGAGGAGAGAGGGCTAAGACAGTAATAACGGCTTGAAATTATCTTTTAGGATTTTTGTCTTGCCATTGTTTAAATGTTTTCTTTTACATAGAATCATATAGAAGCTTAGATTTCATAAAATACTACTCGCTCTTGTTTCTTTTGTTCTGATACAAGCTACAGGTCAACTAGCTACAAATACACAGGGTCTAGAAAGAAAACAAAAACGAAAAAAAACAGTGATTCTGAATAAATTAGATTTTAGTCAAGTGAGAATTTTAAGCAAACTGAAAAGATATGGTCTACAAAACCAGGAGTTCTGTTCCCCTGTAAACCTCATAGAAGTCATGGCACACGAGGTTTTTTATACAGTGAAAATGTCCATGTGTAATTTTGTTTCTGGTAAGCATCCTGAACCGTGTTTTCCTATGAGATGGTTTCCTCTATAACTTCTCTAAATAACAAATACTATTTAAAATATTAACAATTATAGAAAAATAACTTTTCAGAATTTTATGTAAAATTTCAAAGAAACGAACTGAACCACAAATGGACTGTAAAGGGATATTTTGATAGGATGGGACAAACATGACACGTTAAAAGCTGAGCGGTTAAGTGACAGTGGATCTCATTTGGGTTGGTAACTAGCCTGTACTTGATGATTTTGTTGCCATCAAGCTCAGTATTGTTAGGACGCAAGTGATTTTCAGACTCAAAATTTTAAACTGTTCTTTCCAGTGACGCTGGTTTTGCCTTCACCGTTTCCCATCCCTGCTGGTTCTCCTTATTCTTCTGGTTAAAATCCTTGTTTAACCTCTTAACTGGGGGGAGCTGGACACAGGTATACAGTTTAACCCACCTATCAACAGTGAGGTCAGACCTTGTCTTTTTTTTTCCGCATGTTTCTTGTAGGCGCAGGATCTGGGCCCTCCTTTCAATGTATTTGCTCTAATTCTTTTCTACAGGAAGTTTCTAGGGACCAATCAGAGCCAAGCGGTTGATACAGTTTTCCTTTTAACCAGTTAGTCACTGGTCTGAGAGCTAATGGAATCCTATTACAGAATGACAAGCCTGAGTATTTGCTCGCATACACAGAGCAGGTCAAGCGTGTCTGGTTTTGTCGTCTCCGATTCCTGTGTTTGTTCATTATTTTTCCCTTTTCCTGTGATCAGGATAGTCATCTATGCTATCAAATGGGTGTCCGTTTGGAAAAAGATGGTATGCATGTACAGTGCAAGAAACAATGAGATTTAATGCTGTTTAAATATGTATGTGAGGAAGATTTCCAGAAAAGGAAAACAGTAAAAAGGGAGCAGAGATATTGCTGAACAGGAAGAAGAGAGACATAAGAAAGAAACAGGGGTTCATCCTAGCAGATTGAAACCACGGGCATTTTTCAGTTCAGCTAATTTTTCTCAGTTGTTTGTAGTCTCAGCCACAAACAATGGCCACAGAATACATTTGATTTAATTTCATCTCAGAAAATGTGTCCCTCCAGATCGCTGTATCCTCTCTATTGAATTTCCTCTAAAAATTAACTTGCATTTTCTCTATTCTTAGAGGAAAATTAGGTCTTATTTCCCACTTATTTCATAGCTAAAACTTAGACAAAACTTACTCTCTTCTCTTCTTTTGTGTTTATTTTTGTAACCTATAAGTGCATATTTCTCCATGAAGAATTTTTTTCATTGGTCAAAATTTTATTATAATGTTGTTGTGTTTCTTAGCATGGGATTTTTAAGTTATCTTTTGTCTTATTACAAAAATAATTTGTGTTTATTGTAGAAAATGTTTTCGAAAAATACAGACAAGCAGAAATAAGAAAATTTAAATCACTGAAAAATCACAATGACCCAAAATAACCACTATCAAAATTGCTGGTGTGTTGAGCGGATTTTTTGTTGTTGTCGTTTTGTTTTTTAATGATTAAAGGGCTATTTTTGAGGGAAGGATTCTACCCATTTCAACGCTGTATATTTGCAGACGTGTGTATCTCACACATTAATGCTGCTGCATCTATAGAATAATTTTCTTAATGACTGGAATATTTAACCAGAAAATATCTGACATATGCAGCTTCTGCTTAGCTTTAACGGTGCCCTGGTGAGAAGCAGCCGTCGACGTGTCATTTCTGTGCACACACACAGACATCCATCCATCATGAATATTTAACATTTAATCATTAGGTGCAGCAGCAGCGGCGGCAGCATATTTGTTGCAACTGATCAGCCACTAATGGTTTAAAAACTTAGAAACTGGGGGCTGCTTTTGTCAATTGAAGGAGATTATTCCAAGCCACTGAAGCTCCTTGTCAGA
The DNA here is from genome assembly GCF_000442215.2 of Lipotes vexillifer. Lineage (NCBI taxonomy): Eukaryota > Metazoa > Chordata > Mammalia > Artiodactyla > Lipotidae > Lipotes > Lipotes vexillifer. Next base: position 760,340 of record NW_006769244.1, read on the forward strand.
ATGGAAAAGTGTATTAAAAGAGATGGGATTGCACACCCCAGGGTCGCTAACAATATATAATTCACTAAGCGCACATGCTTAAGAGAAAAATAGCTCAAACGGATTAGACTGGAGATCGCTAAAATAGTCTTCTGTCCAAATCAAACATACAAACAAACAAACAAACAAATATTCCCAATTCTTTTTCTTCCTGAGTCCCACGTAGACAGAAGTTTCTGCTTATGAGGCCCCTGGGCTTGGTAACATAGGTTTGGCACTTTGCTCATTCATTCCTCCAGATTAACTTTCCTTTTCAAGCGAGCCTTTCACAATAGAAGCAGCAGTGTATTCTGTTGTTACAATAATCAGGTGAAGTCTGTTTTCTTTCATTACCGGGGCTTGGTGATCAGCGACTAGGCATGATTGGAAAGTTTTTTTTGTTTCTGTTTTTTCTTTTTTTTGCGGTACGTGGGCCTCCCACTGTTGTGGCCTCTCCCGTTGAGGAGCACAGGCTACGGACGGGCAGGCTCAGCGGCCCCGCGGCATGTGGGATCTTCCCGGACTGGGGCACGAACCCCTGTCCCCTGCATCGGCAGGCGGACTCTCAACCACTCCGCCACCAGGGAAGCCCTGGAAAGTATTTTTGAAGATTCTATTTTCTGTGCTTAATTTGAACAGTTCACCAGTACTGTCCACTTCCTGGCGATAGCCACAGCACTTTTTTGCTTTTTAATCATTCCCAGCTCTTTAAATCAGATTTAGAAAGCTTCGTAGAGAGGCCCAGAAAAAGTGTTCTAGCTTACCAAACACTTCCTTATAACCTGAGCTGTCAGAAGTCCTTGAGAGAAAAAGACAGGATCAGGTATGCATGGAAACACATTTAAAACAAGCGTTCTGAAATTCCTTATGACTCTTGCAGGAACCACTTTAAAAATGTTTTTATGATTTGCTCCACAGATTGAATCAATGAGTGATCGTGTTCTTTCCACACTGCCCTCAGCTTCCCAACTTCCCACACTCACCCGGACTAACCGTGACCTGTGCTAACCCAGAAGAAAAGGGCAGTATGTGTGGTTTTTTAGTGTTCTAATTTTACACAACCTGAACAATGGAGAAAGGAGACTGAGAAAGAGAAGAGAGAGGGAAGTTCCATTTCCCTATGGCTGGCCTGCCTAGATTCAGAAAATACTAGGTGTGAACTGTGAAAAATCTTATTGAATGATGTGAGAAAAAGCAGATCCATCCAGTCTCATGAGACTGTTTTGGGCTCTCTCCGCACTGCCATTTTGCTCTCAAAGACCTGTTACATGGATCAGTAGCTTCACAGGGAAACCACACAGTTTTCCTCCAAAATATCAAAATGAATCACCTTGATTTTCTAAATTACAGGATATCCTGAGAAAGCCACGCAAAAGGTATTTTTAAGTATAGGGAAGAAGCAAAAATGTTTAAAATGGAGCTGTTTTAAGGACTGTGACTCTAGAGAAAAGCTCTGTCTGCCACCAAAAGTCATCAACGAATGACTCTTAAAGTACATCTTTGAATATAAAATAATACTTAAACTATTATTCACAGATCATTTATTTCTTAAAGTCTTCCCCTCATGGACAGAAATGCTTAGTTTGGTGAGAGAATCTGGCTAGTAAAATAAAAATAAGGTGCAGTGCTAGCTTGTTATCATCTATAGCTTAGCTATAGCTTATAATCTATAGCTTCCAGCAATCTGCAGGAAGGGAAATTAAGGCACAAAATAATCCAGGGAAGATTGCATAAAAATTCAGCCACACAGTTGGGGAGGAAGCATTCCAGCTCCTGATTTTTGTTTTTGAATTTTATTTTATTTATTTTTTTATACAGTTCTTATTAGTTATCCATTTTATACATATTAGTGTATATATGTCAATCCCAGTCTCCCAATTCAGCTGCTGATTTTTTTTTGGTCACTGTCAAGCTGTCACAAATAACTGCAAAAAGTCTGCTTGGGGCATTTCAGACTCTGAATTCTCTGTTTATAGGGATGTTAGGATTTCTTCCCACTCCTAAAGATATATTCTAGACTTAAGGGTTAAAGATCAACATTACCCTGATAAACCTTACTCTGACTCAAGATTTACTTAACCAACTGTAATTTTACTACTGCCCGGATTCAATCTGTTGAGCAAATAAAAATCACTTTCAAAATGACCTACCTATGTATTTATTCAGTTTGTATTTTAGAATGGTAATGTTGGGCATAGGAGATGGTGGTGTCAATGAAACTATTATATACCACTTACCATAGTTTTTTAGAAATGGGACTACAAAAGAGAAAATAAGAAATCACAGCATATGCGAAAATAAGAAATCACATCACAAATGCTTTCGTTCAGATAAGCATCTACTTCAAATCCAAAAACACTGAGTTAAGTAAAACTGTAGTCAAAGTGGTTTCCTGCTTTCTTTCGGTCTCAAGCCGGTCTAATTTGCTGATATCACTTACTCTGTGAGATCTTGGTGCAGTCATGAAGAGGATATAGACATGAACTGAAACTTTCTGACGTCTCTGTCTTCAGAAATGAACTTGCCATGCAGCAAAATGTGATTTCTTTGCTCTTATTTAGTTTTTCTAACTTCAGTTCCTACCTGGGTTTCTGCCAGTTTGACCTGATTCAGACACCTCGACCTTGGATAAAGACACTCACTCTTGGCAGGAGGGATAAATTGGGAGTTTGGGATTCACATATACACACTACTATATATAAAATACACACTACTATATATAAAAACAAGGACCTGCTGAATACTCAATATTTTGTAATAAACCTATAAGGGAAAAGAATCTGAAAAAGAACATACACACACGCACACACACACACACACACACATATGTATGTATAACTGAATCATTTTGCTGTACACCTGAAACTAACACAACATTGTAACTCAACTATACTTCAAAAAGAAGACACTCATTCTTAATTTATGTCTTTTCCCATTTCTGTGTTGGCGTACCCCTGTATGTATGTACTCTGTCTCATACAGCCGTATGTCCAATTCCTTCTCCCTTTCTCACCCTCCCCACTTCTCCCCTTCCATCTTCTTCTTTGTTTTTTATATTTTAATTTTATTGGAGTATAGTTGATTTACAATGTTGTCTTAGTTTCAGGTGCCCAGCAAAGTGATTCAGTTTTACATATACGTATATTCATTCTTTTTTAGATTCTTTTCTCATGTAGGTTATCACAGAATATTGAGTAGAGTTCCCTTTGCCATACAGTAGGTCCTTGCTGGTTATCTATCTTTTATATAGTAGTGTGTGTATGTTCATCCCAAGCTCCTGATTTATCCCCCTCCCCCACCATGTTTCCCCTTTGGTAACCGTAAGTTTGTTTTCAATATCTATAAGACTGTTTCTGTGTTATAAATAAGTTCCTTTGTATCTTGTTAAAGAAATTAGATTCCACATACGAGTGATATCATATGATATTTGTCTTTCTTTGACTTACTGCACTTGGTATGATAATATCTAGGTCCATCCATGTTGCTACAAATGGCATTTTTTCATTCTTTTTCATGGCTTAATAGTATTCCATTGTCTGTATGTACCACATCTTTATCCATTCCTCTGTCGGTGGACATTTAAGTTGCTTCCACGTCTTGGCTATTGTAAATAGTGCTGCTATGAACATTGGGGTGCATGTATCCTTTTGGATTATGGTTTTCTCCAGACATATGACCAGGAGTGGGATTGCTGGATGGATCATATGGTAGTTCTATTTTAAATTTTTTAAGGAACTTCCATACTGTTCTCCATAGTGGTTGTACCAATTTACATTCCCACCAACAGTGTAGGAGGGTTCCCTTTTCTCCACACCCTCTCCAGCATTTATCGTTTGTAGACTTTTTGATGACGGCCATTCTGACCGGTATGAGGTGATACCTCACTGTAGTTTTGTGGTTTTTAAAAATATTTATTTATTTATTTGGCTGAGTCGGGTCTTAGTTGAGGCACAAGGGACCTTGGTTGCGGCATGCGGGATCTTTTGGTGTGGCACACGGACTTCTCTCTAGTTGTGGGATGTGGGCTCTAGAGAGCACTGGCTCAGTAGTTGCGGCATGCAGGCTTAGTTGCCCTGCGGCATGTGGGATCTTAGTTCCCTGACCAGGGATCAAACCCACATCCCCTGCATTGGAAGGCAGATTCTTAACCACTGGACCACCAGGGAAGTCCCCTCATTGTAGTTTTGATTTGCATTTCTCTGATAATTAGTGATGTTGAGCATCTTTTCATGTGCTTTTTGGCCATCTGTATGTCTTCTTTGGACAAATGTCTGTCTAGATCTTCTGCCCAGTTTTTTGATTGGGTTATTTGTTTTTCTGATGTAGAGCTTCATCAGCTGTTTGTATATTTTGGAGATTAATTCCTTGTTGGTCGCTTCATTTGCAAATATTTCTCCTATTCTGTGGGTTATCTTTTCATTTTGTTGTTGGTTTCCTTTGCTGTACAGAAGTTTTAAGTTTAATTAGGTCCCATTTGTTTATTTTTCATTTTCATTATTCTAGAAGGTGGATCAAGAGATATTACTTCCATCTTCTTACTTCTTTGGTGTGTCCTCTCTGTTGGACATTGTGCCATTTCTGACACACACACACACACACACACACACACACACACACACACACACACACTCTCTCCTTGATGTCTGCCCTCAGAATTCAATTCTGGGAGCCATTAAGCTTTAGGGACTATTTGACTGAGAAGTCAACATCCATTATCTCTTCTAAAAAAAAAAGTCCCCTCCAAGAGAAAAACCTTGCAAAAACCACATTGACACTATAAAGAAGGAAAGGAGGGTGAATAGTATGGGCCAGATTCAGACTAAACCAGTGATAGGCTTTTTCCAGCCCTCTGGCCTCTGAGCAGTGGTTCTCTGCCTCTCTGCTCACCAAGTCCCCAGGCTCTCTGCTGCCTTGTCTTCTAGTCCGACTCCATGTCATTCCGCTACTGGTGGCCTGCACACTTGCGCAGTTTCCCCATAGCTCCTTTCTCTCACCCACACTGTCAATTCCAGCCCCTTAACAACGTGTGAGGCAAAGCAGTGGCTGGATGATGGGGAGGATACAGCCTATGGTTGAGAAATGGAGATTTCCCAAGGTACCAAGCAGAGGATTAAGAGCAGTACAAGCTGCTCTGACAGCCTAATTGTCATGACCAAGTTCAGATGTGTTGGCAGTGATTCTGAAGCCTGCTAGAAAAAGTATACAGTCTTCAGAGATTGAAGAGATTACCAATGGTCTACTCTTTGCCAAGGAGTATGCCCAGCTTGGTACCGTTACTCCCACATCAAATCTGTGCCTAATGAACAAGATAAAGACACTAGAATGCCACCAATGTTTAAACGGTGGCACCTAATTGATTTTAATCTTAGGTCAACAGTGTGACCAGAAGGATGTTTCAATTACTATCACCATATGGGACACCAAGTGTCTGATTAGTAGGGATGCCCCTGTTCTTCATTCTTTCAAGCGACCACTCATTAATCTGTAAGTTGCTGTCTCTGTCGATGAAATTGTGCCCCAGTGGACTCAAACAGTACGCACAGCTGCTTGAAGGTGCACGTTAGCTTATAGCCAGAGAGTGGCGAAGGTCTGGGAACAAGCCGGGTCCTTCGTAAGTGGTGCCTGCTAGAGCCAGCGGTGTAGCAGCTGCAGACTCCTGCTCTTACCCCACCTCACACATTAGTTGTGAATTTGATAAACGCCATCCTCAAGAGCAATTGATTTATTAATTAGCTGGTTCGGAATGTTCTTAGGACTCATTTGGGATATGGAGGCATTATAATTTAAAAATGTCAGTGCAGTGCAATAGAAGACGAAAATGGCACCTCCCAGGGGCCCTGTGGGCAGAAGTCTTTCCTTGGGTGGGTGGGGTTTTCGCCATGGCCATAATGCCGCCCATAGGAGGTCACCTCATCAGGCCTTTGAGTGAGGGCTCCAGAAATCAGGGGATGTTCCTTCCATGAACAGTCAGGACCAGGACTGGGATAGGACCAGACCAAGCAGGAGAGTTCTGGATCTTGAACTGAGGATAGTAGCCATTTCATTAGAAGACGCAAATGAATTAAGGTACTTTAGTTTAGGAGTAATTTCTAGAAAAACCCAAACTGTATGTAATTACCTATATCTATGAATAGGGAGTCTATAAATTTTTTTCCAACAAAAGACTTGATGAGCCGAGGAAGATCCAAAAATATGGGCTAGATTAAATTATCACAAATGTTAACGAACAGGTTTTTGTTTTTATTTTTGCTTTGTCTTTAAACATGGGTAATTAAGACCTGCCGGGAAGTTGGCATTTTAGTTCATACACTACTTCTGTGTACTTGGGACTGGGTAGTAAATCTAAAATTATGACATATCAAGTTATTATCTGGTGTGTTTTATTTTTAATTTAATTAATTAATTTATTTATTTATGGCTGTGTTGGGTCTTCGTTTCTGTGCGAGGGCTTTCTCTAGTTGCAGCGAGCAGGGGCCACTCTTCATCGCAGTGCGCGGGCCTCTCACTGTTGTGGCCTCTCTTGTTGCGGAGCATAGGCTCCAGACACGCAGGCTCAGTAGTTGTGGCTCATGGGCCCAGTTGCTCCGTGGCATGTGGGATCCTCCCAGACCAGGGCTCGAACCTGTGTCCCCTGCATTGGCAGGCAGATCCTCAACCACTGCGCCACCAGGGAAGCCCTCTGGTGTGTTTTTAAATGTGACCCACGTGATCCAGAAAGGTGATGTGTCTTAGTACCATACTCACCTTTGGGCAAAAGATAGGCATATTCCATCTGTTGAATGCTAATCTCTACAGTAGATTCAGGAGTTGGGTTGGGGAAACTAGGTAATTCCCAGAGCCCCATTATCAAATGGATACAGGTAGAGCTTCGGGGAAGAACAGAGGTCATGAGTTACAGTTTTAGTCCTACCTTTCCTTTAGAGGGAGAAGGAGTTGAAGAAAGCATCTGCAACTAACAAAAGGAGCCATGCTTGTTTTCCTTGTTTACTGTCTTAAAGCCTCGTTGATGGAACAGGGCCACAGACAGACAGAAAGCTTCCTAAAGGCCCCTGTGGCTTTCAAAAGTACTCGAATAACTCTAAAAGTCAGATCACCTGGCTTCTTGCGCGCGGGCTCAGAGCCAAAACGACCTTGAGCAGCTTGGAGGGGGATGAGAAGGGCTTTAAAGTCAGAAGGATCAAAGTGTGAATCAGCTAGGAGGGTGATTTTGAGCAGGTTGATGAATCTCCTTCAGCTTCAGTTTCCTCAGGGGTGTGTGTGTGTGTCTCTGTGTGAGTGTGTCTGGAAGTCCTACCTCCTAGGACGGTGGAAGTGATTCAACTAGAAAATGTATCTGAAAATGACTGATACCCAGTAGGTACTCAGAAAATGCAAGTTCTCTTCCTTTTTTTGGATGTGCAATGCAGTCACTGACCTCTTCTGTACTCTAGTTTCCTTGTACATGAAACGAGGGATAATAATTTCAGCATATGTGGATCTGCTTAAAACTCTTCTATTAAAGAGTAACTAACTACCACTCCCTCTTGCACGAACACCAGAATCACAACTAGCTGCTGGACAATCATTGACAGGAAGACACTGGAACTCACCAAAAAAGATACCCCACATCTAAAGACAAAGGAAAAGCCACAATGAGACGGTAGGAGGGGCACAATCACAGTAAAATCAAATCCCATAACTGGTGCGGGGGAGACTCACAGACTGGCGAACACTTATACCACAGAAGTCCACCCACTGGAGTGAAGGTTCTGAGCCCCACGTCAGGCTTCCCAACCTGGGGGTCCGGCAACGAGAGGAGGAATTGCTAGAGAATCAGACTTTGAAGCCTAGCAGGAATTGATTGCAGGACTTCCACAGGACTGGGGGAAACAGAGACTCCACTCTTAGAGGGCACATACAAAGTAGTGTGCGCATCGGGACCCGGGGGAAGGAGCAGTGACCCCAGGGGAAACTGAACCAGACCTACCTGCTACTGTTGGAAGGTCTCCCACAGAGGTGGGGGGTGGCTCTCTTTCACCGTGAGGACAAGGACACTGGCAGCAGAAGTTCTGGGAAGTACTCCTTGGCCTGAGCCCTCCCAGAGTCTATCATTAGCCCCACCAAAGAGCCCAGGTAGGCTCCAGTGTTGGGCTGCCTCAGGCCAAACAACCAACAGGGACGGAACCCAGCCCCACCCATCAGCAGTCAAGTGGATTAAAGTTTTACTGAGCTCTGCCCGCCAGAGCAACAGTTAGCTCTACCCACCACCAGTCCCTCCCATCAAGCCTCTTAGATAGCTTCATCCACCAGAGGGCACACAGCAGAAGCAAGAAGAACTACAGTCCTGCAGCCTGTGGAACAAAATCCACATTCACAGAAAGACAGACAAGAAGAAAAGGCAGAGGGCTATGTACCAGATGAAGCAACAAGATAAAACCCCAGAAAAACAACTAAATGAAGTGGAGATAGGCAACCTTCCAGAAAAGGAATTCAGAATAATGATAGAGAAGATGATCCAGGACCTCGGAAAAAGAATGGAGGCAAAGATCGAGAAGATGCAAGAAATGTTTAACAAAGACCTAGAAGAATTAAAGAACAAACAAACAGAGATGAACAATACAATAACTGAAATGAAAAATACACTAGAAGGAATCAATAGCAGAATAACTGAGGTAGAAGAACAGATAAGTGACCTGGAAGACAGAATGGTGGAATTCACTGCTGCAGAACAGACTAAAGAAAAAAGAATGAAAAGTAATGAAGACAGCCTAAGAGACCTCTGGGACAATATTAAACGCAACAACATTCGCTTTATAGGGGTCCCAGAAGGAGAAGAGAGAGAGAAAGGACCAGAGAAAATATTTGAAGAGATTATAGTCGAAAACTTCCCTAACATGGGAAAGGAAATAGCCACCCAAGTCCAGGAAGCGCAGCAAGTCCCATAAAGGATAAACCCAAGGAGAAACACACCAATACACAGTAATCAAATTGGCAAAACTTAAAGACAAAGAAAAATTATTGAAAGCAGCAAGGGAAAAACGACAAATAACATACAAGGGAACTCCCATAAGGTTAACAGCTGATTTCTCAGCAGAAACTCTACAAGCCAGAAGGGAGTGGCATGATATACTTAAAGTGATGAAAGGGAAGAACCTACAACCAAGATTACTCTACCCGACAAGGGTCTCTTTCAGGTTCGATGGAGAAATCAAAAGCTTTACAGACAAGCAAAAGCTAAGAGAATTCAGCACCACCAAACCTGCTCTACAACAAATGCTAAAGAAACTTCTCTAAGTGGGAAACACAAGAGAAGAAAAGGACCTACAAAAACAAACCCAGAACAATTAAGAAGATGGTCACAGGAACCTACATATCGATAATTACCTTGAACGTGAATGGATTAAACGCTCCAACCAAAAGACACAGGCTTGCTGAATGGATACAAAAACAAGACCCATATATATGCTGTCTAAAAGAGACCCACTTCAGACCTAGGGACACATACAGACTGAAAGTGAGGGGATGGAAAATGATATTACATGCAAATGGAAATCAAAAGAAAGCTGGAGTAGCTATACTCATATCAGATAAAATAGACTTTAAAATAAAGAATGTTACAAGAGACAAAGAAGGACACTACATAATGATCAAGGGATCAATCCAAGAAGAAGATATAACAATTATAAATATATATGCACCCAACATAGGAGCAACTCAATACATAAGGCAACTGCTGACAGCTATAAAAGAGGAAACTGACAGTAGCATAATAAGAGTGGGGGACTTTAACACCTCATTTACACCAATGGACAGATCATCCAAAATGAAAATAAACAAGGAAACAGAAGCTTTAAATGACACAATAGACCAGATAGATTTAATTGATATTTATAGGACATTCCATCTAAAAACAGCATATTACACTTTCTTCTCAAGTGCCCATGGAACATTCTCCAGGATAGATCACATCTTGGGTCACAAATCAAGCCTCAGTAAATTTAAGAAAACTGAAATCATATCAAGCATCTTTTCGGACCACAACGCTAATGAGATTAGAAATGAATTACAGGGAAAAAGACGTAAAAAACACAAACACATACAGGCTAAACAATATGTTGCTAAATAACCAAGAGATCACTAAAGAAATCAAAGAGGAAATCAAAAAATACCTAGAGACAAATGACAATGAAAACACAACGATCCAAAACCTACGGGATGCAACAAAAGCAGTTTTAAGAGGGAAGTTTATAGCTATACAAGCCTACCTCAAGAAACAAGAAAAATCTCAAGTAAACAATCTAACATTACACCTAAAGCAACTAGAGAAAGAAGAACAAACAAAACCCAAAGTTAGCAGAAGGAAAGAAATCATAAAGATCAGAGCAGAAAAAAATGAAATAGAAACAAAGAATACAATAGCAAAGATCAATAAACTAAAAGCTGGTTCTTTGAGAAGATAAATTGATAAACCATTAGCCAGACTCATCAAGAAAAAGAGGGAGAGGACTCAAATCAATAATATTAGAAATGAAAAAGGAGAAGTTACAACAGACGCCACAGAAATACAAAGCATCCGAAGAAACTACTACAAGCAACTCTATGCCAATAAAATGGACAACCTGGAAGAAATGGGCCAATTCTTAGAAAGGTATAACCTTCCAAGACTGAGCCAGGAAGAAACAGAAAATATGAACACACCAATCACAAGTAATGAAATTGAAACTGTGATCAAAAATCTTCCAACAAACAAAAGTCCAGGACCAGATGGCTTCACAGGTGAATTCTGTCAAACATTTAGAGAAGAGCTAACACCCATCTTTCTCAAACTCTTCCAAAAAATTGCAGAGGAAGGAACTCTCCCAAACTCATTCTATGAGGCCACTATCACCCTGATACCAAAACCAGACAAAGATACTACAAAAAAAGAAAATTACAGACCAATATCACTGATGAATATAGACGCAAAAATCCTCAACAAAATACTAGCAAACAGAATCCAACAATATATTAAAAGGATCATACACCACGATCAAGTGGGATTTATCCCAGGGATGCAAGGATTTTCAGTATACGCAAATCAATGTGATACACCATATTAACAAATTGAAGAATAAAAACCATATGATCATCTCAATAAAGATGAGAAAAAGCTTTTGACAAAAAGCTTTATCAACACCCATTTATGATAAAAACTCTCCAGAAAGTGGGCATAGAGTGAAACTACCTCAACATAATAAAGGCCATATATGACAAACCCACAGCAAACATCATTCTCAATGGTGAAAAACTGAAAGCATTTCCTCTAAGATCAGGAACAAGACAAGGATGTCCACTCTCACCACTATTATTCAACATAGTTTTGGAAGTCTAGCCATGGAAATCAGAGAAGAAAAAGAAATAAAAGGAATACAAATTGGAAAAGAAGAAGTAAAACTGTCACTGTTTGCAGATGACATGATACTATTCATAGAAAATCCTAAAGATGCCACCAGAAAACTACTAGAGCTAATCAATGAATTTGGTAAAGTTGCAGGATATAAAATTAATGCACAGAAATCTCTTGCATTCCTATACACTAATGATGAAAAATCTGAAAGAGAAATTATGGAAACACTCCCATTTACCACTGCAACAAAAAGAATAAAATACCTAGGAATAAACCTACCTAGGGAGACAAAAGACCTGTATGCAGAAAACTATAAGACACTGAAGAAAGAAATTAAAGATGTTACCAACAGATGGAGAGATATACCATGTTCTTGGATTGGAAGAATCAATATTGTGAAAATGACTATACTACCCAAAGCAATCTACAGATTCAATGCAATCCGTATCGAATTACCAATGGCATTGTTTACGGAACGAGAACAAATCATCTTAAAATCTGTATGGAGACACAAAAGACCCCGAATAGCCAAAGCCGTCTTGACGTAAAAAAATGGAGCTGGAGGAATCAGACTCCCTGACTTCAGACTATATTACAAAGCTACAGTAATCAAGACAACATGGTACTGGCACAAAAACAGAAATATAGATCAATGGAACAGGATAGAAAGTCCAGAGATAAACCCACGCACCTATGGTCAACTAATCTATGACAAAGGAGGCAAAGATATACAATGGAGAAAAGACAGTCTCTTCAGTAAGTGGTGCTGGGAAAACTGAACAGCTACATGTGAAAGAATGAAATTAGAACACTCCCTAACACCATACACAAAAATAAACTCAAAATGGATTAGAGCCCTAGATGTAAGACTGGACACTATAAAACTCGTAGAGGAAAACATTGGAAAGAACACTCTTTGACATAAGTCACAGCAAGATCTTTTTTGTTCCACCTCCTAGAGTAATGGAAATAAAAACAAAAATAAACAAATGGGACCGAATGAAACTTCAAATCTTTTGCACAGCAAAGGAAACCATAAACAAGACGAAAAGACAACCCTCAGAATGGGAGAAAATATTTGCAAACGAAATCAACGGACAAAGGATTAATCTCAAAATATATAAACAGCTCATGCAGGTCAATATTAAAGAAACAAACAACCCAATCCAAAAATGGGCAGAAGACCTAAATAGACATTTCTCCAAAGAAGACATACAGATGGACAAGAAGCACATGAAAAGCTGCTCAACATCACTAATTATTAGAGAAATGGAAATCAAAACTACAATGAGAGGGCTTCCCTGGTGGCACAGTGGTTGAGAGTCCACCTGCCGATGCAGGGGACACGGGTTCGTGCCCCGGTCTGGGAAGATCCCACATGCCGCAGAGCGGCTGGGCCCGTGAGCCATGGCCCCTGAGCCTGTGCGTCCGGAGCCTGTGCTCCGCAACGGGAGAGGCCTGCATACCGGAAAAAAAAAAAAAAAAACAACTACTACAATGAGGTATCACCTCACACCAGTTAGAATGGGCATCATCAGAAAATCTACAACCAACAAATGCTGGAGAGGGTGTGGAGAAAAGGGAACCCTCTTTCACTGTTGGTGGGAATGTAAATTGATACAGCCACTATGGAGAACAGTATGGAGGTTCCTTAAAAAACTAAAAATAGAACTACCATATGACCCAGCAATCCCACTACTGGGCATATACCCTGAGAAAACCATAATTCAAAAAGAGTCATGTACCAAAATGTTCATTGCAGCTCTATTTACAATAGCCAGGACATGGAAGCAACCTAAGTGTCCATCAACAGATGAATGGATAAAGAAGATGTGGCACATATATACAATGGAATATTACTCAGCCATAAAAAGAAACGAAATTGAGATGGACATTCCTTAAAAAGCTAAAAATAGAATTACCATATGATCCAGCAATCCCACTATTGGGCATATACCCAGAGAAAACCATAATTCAAAAAGACACATGCACCCCAATGTTCATTGCAGCACTATTTACAATAGCCAGGTCATGGAAGCAACCTAAATGCGCATCGACGGACGAATGAATAAAGAAGATGTGGTACATATATGCAATGGAATATTACTCAGCCATAAAAAGGAACGAAATTAAGTCATTTGTTGAGACATGGATGGATCTAGAGACTGTCATACAGAGTGAAGTAAGTCAGAAAGAGAAAAACAAATATCATATGTTAACGCATGTATGTGGAACCTAGAAAAATGGTACAGATGAGCCGGTTTGCAGGGCAGAAGTTGAGACACAGATGTAGAGAACAAACGTATGGACACCAAGGGGGGGAAACCGCAGTGGGGTGGGGATGGTGATGTGCTGAATTGGGCGATTGGGATTGACATGTATACACTGATGTGTATGAAATTGATGACTAATAAGAACCTGCTGTATAAACAAACAAACAAAACAACTAATACTAAACTTTCATTGGGTTATTTGTTTGGAAATATGTTAATATAAATGTTTCAGACGTTATATGAAATTTCTAAAAATCTTAAAAAAAAATAAAATAAGAGTAACTACCTGAGCATCAGTAAAACAACTCTCCCTTCTTTTCAACTCCGCTTCCTTGTTTCAAACCTCTTGGCTGTCTTCAAAGGAGTACCAATCGAGGCTCACTTGCAGGGCTGCTCTCTGCACTGGGCGTGTGTGCATCGCGGCTGCCATGGCTGGAAGCCCATGGCCTCCCAGGGGATCCCTTGTCTGCAGGTCTTGCCCCCAGCCCGCTGTGAACCCGGGACCTTTTATTGATCTTTTGTGCATCTGGCTCCACTGTGATACCAGGAAGAATGGAGGTTGCTGGCCCTGGACTTGGTCCTGGACAAATAAATGTGTTTGTCAAGCCCAGGTTGACACTGGTTTGTCTTTCCTGTCACTGGTTGTCTTAAGCCCAGGTGGCATTGTGGAGGGTAATTAGTTCTCTTAATTGGAGGGAACATCACGATGTCTGGGCTGGTCACTGTGGACACACGCAAAAAGATTTCGTTAATGCGGGCTGTTACTCGCTCTTTCATCATGCTAATGGGTAGCCCGTAAGAAATTTGACTTCCTGTCACTGGCACCAAGCAACACCTATGGAACAAAGCATTGTTTCTTTTCACTGTTGATAAGTGTGACTTGTGGAGGCCGGCGATAGCATGCTCATTTTTATCTGCTAAGTGCACAGCGCTTGTAAAAAACCAGCAGTGGCCTTGTTACCACTTGACATGACACTAGGTTTAGCTGTTTACATTGACACACTGCTGCACCCTTTTAGAGCTGCAGCCAGGGGTCAGATTCATTAGAGCGTCAGCGCTGGGAGGTGGCATCCGGCAGGACTCTCTCTGCTCCTCTGTAGGGAGCAGCAAAGCAAGGAGACCGAATCTTGGAAAGGGTGGCTTTTAATTCTTTTCTTTGTTATGGTTTGAGAACCCCTGTTTATTCTCTAACCATCCACGGAGAAGATGAGAGAGAAAGAAAGGTCTGGGAATAGCACTCACGCCCCACCGCACCCCCCGTGATGAAGCAGAGGAGCGCTGGGACCCTCCGTGTGTTGCTCTAATCTTTGCCAACATGTGGCTTTTTGTTGCCCAGGAGAGCTGCAGAGAGGGAGTAAAATGCACGTGTCTTTCTTACCACAGCAAACAAGGCTGAAAAGCAGAAGTAAATGGAGCGGAACTTTATCCTTCGTCCTTTGTTTCCTCCTTTTTCCTCTCAATTTTATGAGAATCCCCTGGACAGATTTGGGGACCAGACTGCCTTTATAATGCTTGAAGCCATTTATCTTTTGCTTCCAGTCTTGTTATCCTTTTGGACATATAGGAAATGAAGGGTCTATTCCAGAATCCTCAGTTCATTTTGCAATCCCGATAGCAGACAAGCTGCTGGTAACCTAGTACAGCTAGAGTGCTCATTGCATCAAGAGCTGAAGAGCAGGCCTTCACTCTCACCACATGAGTCTCAATCCAGGAATGCACGTGCAGAAGGATGCATGTGACCCATGAGAAGCTGCCTTGCAGCTCCATCAGTGTTGCGTGAGAGCATGCTGGCTGCAAAGGGCAGGCAGAGCAACCATCCTCTGTGAGTTCAGGGACCTCTGGCATTACTACACGTTGCAAACATATCTCATGCCCTGTCACAGCTTCTTTGTTTGACAGGCAGCAGAAGCTCCTTTCCACCTCTACCTTTCCGTAAGGATATAAGGATAATTAATGCATTTCCTTGGGTTAAATAATACACCCATTTTAAAAAGCAATTGCCGTATCATTCTGCCCTTGCCCTCGGAGACTTGATCACTGCATCTGTCAAGAATATCCCTTGGGCTTCCCTGGTGGCGCAGTGGTTGAGAGTCCGCCTGCCGATGCAGGGGACACGGGTTTGTGCCCCGGTCCGGGAAGATCCCCATGCCGTGGAGCGGCTGGGCCCGTGAGCCATGGCCGCTGAGCCTGCGCGTCCGGAGCCTGTGCTCCGCAACGGGAGAGGCCACAACAGTGAGAGGCCCGCGTACCGCAAAAAACAAAAACAAACAACAACAACAAAAATATCCCTTGCCAGGCCTTTTCTTCTAGCCGCTGCTGCTAACACAGCACAGCGGGTTCTTCTGTCTGAATGATTCTTATTAGGTCATGCCAGGAGACGTCTGGGCATTTTCCTAAAGTGCATCGTATGACGTCATAGTGCCACTGAATCACGAAGCTCTGAGAAGTGTTATCAGGATCTGTCGTGGCTTTCTCTGTCCAAACATTATGATACCCAGTCTGCAAGACCATTGTTGTCAGCCTGGCTTGGAATTCACCAGCTGCTCTGGGGAGAGATCCCATCCCATGAACTGTATTTATATCTGCACCTTCTTTTCCTATATGCCCAGTACACAGCCACCAAGGTGGGATCCCAGGGGCCTTGGCGCCATTTAGTGGCTTAGCATGGATTGTACATCATTGCTGTCTGCATCCCAGGTGCTGGGATGCTGCCAAGGACTTCCACGTGCAGGAGGAGAGAGGTGTTCACAGTGGCATAAGTACTTCTATACAAGATGCTTTTCTGTCTTTGGGGGTTTTTGATACCTTCCCATTCACCTGTGCTGGCTCAGAGTAAGTCACGTGCTCTGCTGGGGGCGTTAGTGCTGGGTCAGAAAAGCAGGGGGAGTTGATTCCAGGTACCATGTCCACCACCTGTCCCCAGCAGCAGCCCCTCCCCCCCCTTCCCACGGTCTCCCCTTCATCCCCACCATCTCCTTGGCTCTCTGCGGGTCATTTATAATCAGCAGTCATGGCGTACAGGCCTCATTAGTGATACAGCCATTCCTTCAGTGCTTCAGAAATAATCATTTAGAAAAAAATGCACTGTTTCCTTCCCTTGAGAGCCCATGAGTGATGAATTTATTTCAGTTTGGCTGTCTTGGCTGTCTTGCTCAGCCTTATTTCCATATTTATTTCAACAAACAATGTAGGGTGGGAACGAGAAAACACATGCTGGGTGTACACACGGGCTGCATCTCTGCTCCCAAACGCAGTTCCTCTTGAGGGAGGTGTAAAAGGCATGTCAACAGAAGTGCCCTCCATTTTAAAAAAGAATGGAGCCATCTGCTACGATGGGGTACCCTGTAGCGGAAGTTGAGCTAGGTCATCATGGTTTGTATTTGGGAAGTGTGGGTAACATGCCAAAAGCAATTGATTCTTAGCCCCCATCCTGGTAAAGCAGGTGTCCCAAGAGTGCTTAAGCCTCGACCCCTTGCTCTTGATTTGTGTGACGGTGGACAGCTATGGACTTTCAATGCCAACTGAGCATCAGATGCCTCGGTGCCCACGAGGAGTGGGGAGGGGCACCTGGGCGGCAGTAAGCTGCTCTGACGAGAAACTATGCCAGCAGGTTCTTGATGGCAAATGGTGTCCTCAAGCCAGACTTGCAGATGTGCAAGCCACCTGGCTCCCAGAAATCTGCTCCCTGAAACAGCTTTTCCGCTTTATTGAGAACGTGGCTAAGGCTTGCACTTAGCCCACCTGAATGTTCTAGGGTGAATGTCTTCAAGTGACGTCAGCCATGGATCAGAAGCGAAGACCTCAGAAATCTAGTGCTATGTCACTGACACTGTGTCAAGTGCCAGACAGGCCGCTGCACCATCATTAACCTCACCACTTCAAGCCGAGAAAGGGAGGTGCATACCATATCTTGATTCTACAGGGAGGCTTTGAAAGTGGCAATTAGTGAATCATAATAATAATGGGTTTTCTGCTCCAGGGTGAAAGGGGCTAGAATGTGCAAAACTGCATCTTGTCCTAAACATAACAACACCATTCTCCTACAGGAAATTTACACAGTTCACCCATTTTACAAGAGAAAGAAATGCAAAAGGCAAATGCTTAGAAGAACCAAGAATAAACATTTTTGATTCAGGGACCTCAACAGCAACACTTCCAGAATTTCCTTTTCTCAGAAATGCATTTTCTAACCTTAGGATTCCTGTTTCTAAGAAAGACATCTTGGTTTCCCCAAACTAGTTCAATGGACAAAGCAGGAGTGCTCAGGGGTGAAGAAAAAGATGGATTGGACAATATCTAGAGGATACTATTCCTCCCCCAAAATTAGACATGAAATGATACTAGACAGGAGGGAATACCTATAGGGTAGGTAAATATCTGTAAGGTAAGGAAATACTGCTGAAATGCAGTATTTTTTTCGGAAGTAACCACCCCCCAAAAAGTTAAAAATCTAGTGCCTGGTTGAGAATTCAAAGTAGATTCACATACATGCTAATACCACTATTAACTTTGGAACCAAAAGAAGACATCCTTTATTAACTGAGGGAGATTTGGTAGAGTGGCATGTACAGGGCAGCCTCTAACACCTTGTGTTATCCCAATCATGATGACCTAGGAAAATGCATCCCACACCCAGTCTCTGCTGATGCAGACTGTTCACTTATTGGGAGTATAATCTAGCATGGACAGGTCTACCAACTGGCCCATCTTCCATCCTTTTCATCTAATGCTGGCGGTACCGTATGTTTTTTATTTATTCGGCCAAAATAGGTTTTATTATCCTTACAACTAATAGTATTATAAAATAATTGTTGGAGTATACATATAATTAATATAATATAGATGACCATTACATAAAATAATGTATTATAAAAAATGGTGGGAAAAGTACCTTCTCTTACCCAATCTGAGAGAACTGAACTGTGCTCTTGTGGGAAAAGAGACTGGGAAAGGGATGGTTTGGGGGTTAGTACTGGGATTAGTAACTCTCCAGCAAATTAAACGTGATCTGTAAGCTTGCCATAGCTTCTTGGGAAAATAGTCGAGTCATAATAAAGACAGTATTGGTTTGTAAGTGGGAGGAATGATGTATTCCATCAAGAGTACAGTTGTCCATGCTTTGCAGCATTCCTTGGCCTTTGGAGAAATGCAAGGGTTCAGGCAGCTGAGAAGGGCCCCAGCCCCCTATCAAAGGAAGGCTCAAGCACTTTACTAAGCCCCTGGGGCTTGCTTGCTGGAACTGTGGTATTCCATTTTTAATTGGTAATCTGACCATCCCTAAACATGGCCTTAAGACAGCAGAAGGTGATAATTGAATAAAGTTGATCGTCCTCGTTGTTTTACATTGGAAATAGTTCTGATAACAACCCTCTGAGGGTATTTCCTATCACCAAGCTAACTCTTGCTCATGGAATCTTATACTGTATAGGTCTGTGATTTTTATTGTTATTGATGCATTTCTCTCAACTGCCCTTTCCAGATTCTTTTCTTTCACTGACCAGTTGGCAGACAGTAGGTGTGTAAAGCAGACAAATTGATTGAGTGGCTGAAATGCAGATGTTTGTCTGGTCTCTGTAACACTCTCCTACTCCTATTAGTATTTATCTGTTTATTTATGTATGTATTTATGTATGTTCTATTTTGGTGCACTTTATAATGTGGTTTCTGTATAGAAACTGTTATGGACGTACAGAGACAGAATGATGAGTCTTAACATCTTCTTACTGGCATTTCAGGTCTAGAGAGCCGAGGGCCACATGAGCCACCACCTTCACTGGCTTCCCTGATAAGGTTCTGTGTCATCTGCACCCTCTGGTGCAGCCCCCAGACCCCCTCACTCGGGGCTCCTTTACCTTTAAGGATAAGCATTAAAAACATGTTCCTGAATATCAGTTCCCTGAATTATAAAGTTATTCTTTTTTATTACATAAGTGGAATTTCACTTATAATCTTTGCATTTAGATTTGCTTCTTTTGAGCCACAGTAAATTCCTTCTTCATGAAAATAATATTGGATTCTTCTGTTATTGTACAAAGGAAATGAAGGACCTCTTTGGAAAAGTTATCTTAAACTTTGGGTGAGAAGCATCAGGATGTGATAGAAAAAACTCCCAATGACAATTAAGAAGGTTGGGTTCAAGTCCAAGTGCTGACACGACCCAGTCACTCATTTTCCCTCAGTGACTACAGGTCATCGAGTGAAAATGGGGACAGTCCCCACTGGTAAAATGGGGAGGTCAAATTAGGTCATTTCTAGCCTCCTTTCAACCTTAAAAAACTAGTTTTTCAGTCTGGGAACGTGTAATATTATCCTTGGTATCTGTATGTTTTACCCACTGCTGGACGGACTTGTAAACCCAACCACAGGCTTTCTGAGTTCACGGAAACCTTTAGGCTCATAGTCTGGAAGGAATATGGCAAGAACCGAAATGAAATCAGTGTTAGGATACCTCAAACAATAAATGAAAGCTGAACTCACGCGTCTTAATTGATCAGCAACGTTCCCCGAACACGTAGACTTGCAGCATAATATAAGGTGTCCTGAGGCGCCTGAGCTAAAACTCATTCACTACCAACACAGGACAGAAATACACACGTGCACACAGCCAAGGGTACCTGTACAGGCTGTGGACACACAGGGCCATCTCTGAGCTGGGATGAAGGGGTCACCGCTCTCCCTCAGCCCCCGCTCTTAACGAAAACATTTACTGTAGTTAACTTTTTCGTTAAATCCAAATCACTATGCGAGAACACGTATCAGAAGAAGGGAGCTCCCCGTGTCCTGCTCCCCTGTCCCTGTAACTGGAATCTTTGCCAGAGCGGTTTGCTGCCTCATCCAACCGGAAATGTATTGGTGGAAAGTGAATAAAAGCCCAGGACTCCTTTAAGCTGACTTTTTCCTTGAGAACTGAACAATATTCACTTCTGGGGGTAAAAGCAGAAAAACAGGGCCTACATCATGTTTCACACCCTCTAACTATTCTTAACTCCCCTCCCCTCTGTCCCGGGAAGGGGTGGTCACTCTTTCATGATCTCTGTAGTCAATCCAGAGTTGTTGAAATTACGTTGACTCAAAATTAGTAAAATTCCCAGAGCAATTCTATGCAGTGCGCTTCACATTCAAGAAATTCTCCTTTATTCCACCGTTCCCAGACGCGGGCCCGACTAGTATTGGGCAGAATTTGGGAGCGCAAGGTAGTAATTTTAGGGCTTTGCTGCTCTCCAGAAAGCTAGCAGCATCAGCTTCACTTTAGAACTTTTTAGAAATGCAGAAGCTCAGGCCCCACTGAGGACCTACTGAATTAAATCTGCATTTCACCACAGTTCCGTGATCGCTGTGCACCTCCAAGCTCGAAGAGCACTGTTTTACAGATGGCACACGGGATACCCCAGGCCTCGTAGCAGGGCGGCAATTTGTGTTTTCAAGAGTAGGACCAGGCTGCGTCTAGTGGCGGCAGCAAGCGGAGGCTATAGGGCAACCCTCCCCTCCAGAGAACTGCCAGATCTTTCAAGCCGGCAACTGTGATCCACAGAAGATAGTATTGTTCCAAGCGGAAGAAAAGATCGATGTTTAACCACACTAGAAACCCCTAATATCATCAGTTGTTGAATACAGATTCCCAAAGAAGTGTGTAAATCCTCTGGCAGAAAGCTTTCGTGTGGGAATGGAGGTAAATTTCCTATTAAAACCCACAGTGGATTGAAGCCTAATTCCAAAATGGCAGCGTGCTGTATTTTCCATTTCTGTCTCCCTTGTACCTGTCACCAAGTTACCCAAGTGATTTGGGATCTTTGTTAGGGTAAAGTTTTTTATGTCAACCAAAAGCACGAGGGAGCATCTTTTTTCTTTTTTCCCCCAGCTTCTTTCATTGATTTTTCCTCTTAAAAATCCTCACTGTAGATTTCTTCCCACTCTTCAGGGAACCGAGCCCCACCCACAGTGTATCAAAGACCCTTTCTTCTCAGGGGGTGCAGGTGGAGGTTCCCTGAGTGAGGATGGATACAGCTCTTCACTTTTCTAAAGAGCTTCTAGAAGGACCCCCAACCTGACCCCATCAGCAGCCTCACCCTGCTTCCGACCAGCTGCATCTCTTGGGTCTGCCCCTGGGGACACAAGCAAAAGGGCAAGTGGGTTTGTCCCCAAGCCGCAACCCCAGGCAACGGTGATGGAGGGCTCTCCCGACCAGCCCTGGGCCCTGCCGTCCTTGAGTAAGAAGGAAAAGCAACAGCCGCGAAAACAAATTCTTTCCTCTTAAACCTGGGGGCGTCGAAACACTCTGTTTCTCCTCGTCTTCTTTCCACCGGGATCGTCTTGCCAGAAAACCTTATTTCTTGGGTTTTCTCCTCTTTTCTCTTGCCTCCCACTCCAGCCTCCACACGCCGCTCTCACTCCCCAAATCGAACATGTACAGATTTTACGGTTCACTGGAGAATAAGTGGCTGTCATTTCACAGACGGGCCAGGATGTAATTAGCCACAATGCATTGGAGTAATGGAACAGATGTCTCTTTGTAAACCGAGTTTGCTGCCGAGCACCGCATGTGTGTGACCTACCGACCGCTCCAGGCGATTCCCCGCAGCCCCCCTCCCCCTGGCCTTCTCTGCCTTCCTCCGGCCCCTGTCTGGCTTCCCGAGCCAGAGGCTGGGCTGACTTGAGTGTCTGTGTCTTGATTGTTTTGGGTTCTTCCCCCTCTGTGCTGCCCTGGCATATTTCTGCGGCTAAAAAGCTGCTGGTGACATGAAGAGTGAGTGCGCTGAACCTACGTTTATTGATGGAGTCATTGAGAACGGGAAGGTAATACCCCTCTTATGAGATAATTGGCAGTTTCAAGTTACACTTATTACTGGATGATAATACACCAGCAAAATCATAAATTACTGTTATACTCTCTGACCTGTTGTTGTTTTTCTTAACTAGAAATAAGGGAGATGTGTCTCCTTTCTTCCAAGGTTATTATTTAAAATTTAAGAGGAAGAACCCATGCTGGTCACGGAAGGATGATACATCCAAATATCAGATACTTAAACTTACTGCCACATAACCTTTAAGATCATTCGTTTACACAGACTATGGGATCACGTGGACCTCTGCTTTTCTATGTGTTTCACTTTAATCTGAAGGTCTTCTCTTTTTTTCAAAAAAATTATTTTTAAGTAATAACTTTTGCACATCCTTCCTTTTGAGGCTGTAGATTTCATAAAAAGGTACCAGGCAAAATTCCTGCT
>NW_006769244.1:783229-784200 GCF_000442215.2 Lipotes vexillifer
ACTGTCCCTTCTCTCTCCAGCGGGATGAGAGGTACAGACAGTATACTACATGCAACTCCTCCCTCAAGCCTCCTGCACATTTGGAGGAAAACAATCCTGATTAAAATATGTGGGGAAATCAAGTCCCCAGGATGGTGCTGGCCTTTGTTCCTCAGGATATCATGTTCGCTTTGATTGATTTTTGTCTCCTGGCCACATGCTCAGAATCCCGGCTTTGGCCACACACAGGAGAGGGTGATCCTGGGCTTGGGTCTAAGGCTACTCTCCAGTGTGTACATTTATCTGGTACCTTTGTCAGGTGAGAAGTACTATTCTGGTTGTCACCTTGGTCACTGGAATCAGGAAGGCCACAGCCTCTTGGTCAGTGATAGAAGTTGCTATGTAACATGCCTTTATTAATAAGCAGGGAGTAGTGTATTTATCATACAGGAAAACTGACCACAGTGAGACGGAAGCCAATAATTCTAAACGCTCTAATCAGGACCTTGGGTTTGGGTTTGGAACCTGGTGTCAATAAATCTTAAAATGTTTGGTTAATTCAAATTTTTCATTTTAAGATTTTAAATGTTGATTATTTTTCCCCCAACGGAATCAAAGACCTTCATTTGGGCTTTTAAAAATCATTAAAAAATTTAAAACAGCAGTCTCAAGTTAATTTTTACCCTGAGGAGTTTATAATAAATAATAGGTGGAAATGGATCTCTGGTGTATGAAATTGATACCTCTACTGGTTTAGCAGCAAGTAATTGGAAACCTTCTCACCATGACCTCATTGATGGCCCCTCGCTTATGAAAGTTGAAACCTCCCCCTAGTCTCTGAGGGATTTGGGTGATCATCATTGTGTCCTCAGCAAAATTTGGAAAAGAAAACTTCTCTGTTTTTTGATAGTCTCCTTATTGCGTAGCAGCCAGAATGTGGAGTGCCTGATACACTCTAAACACTCTTTCAATATCCCTTTTATTGTTTTGTT
>NW_006769244.1:784210-790655 GCF_000442215.2 Lipotes vexillifer
TCAAGGGAGCCCTTCATATCTTCAAGTTGCCATTATAAGCTCCATTGCTAATAAAACTATTTCTGAATGATTTCTGCTGCCAAATTAATGACAAGTGGGGATCAAGCCCCAGTTTCATAAAAGGTCAGTGACTGTGCATAGGATCATGTTGCGTGCCTCCTTGAGGACAGGAGAGGTGATAGGATCATGTCTTATTTTCTTACCCTCAAAAACTGGCACAATGTGCAAAAACAGTTGGTAATTATTCTAACATGAACTAAATTTCCAGAGATGTAAATTGCATGAGATCATTAGTTATTTTGAAATTACAGATATCTGAGAGAGCCAGGATGTATTGCCATTTTACAGAATGTATGCATCAAAATTTTGGTCAAGGTCATCCAGCTCAGCCTCTGGCCAAGAGCAGGAATCTCCTCTAAAACTCTTCTTTGTCAGGATAACTGTTGAGTCCTGGCTTGTCATCCATTTTCATTTTTTGGATATGGAATGATCTGAAAGTCCTTCCTTGTATTCAGCTGCAATCTATCTCCACATAACCACCACCTTGTTTTTCTGCTGACACAGGGTAAACCTACCCTTCTTTTCATATGCAACCTTTAGAGAACTAACAAAAAGCATTCATATTTCTCTATCTTCTTTTTCCCAACTTGGATTCCCAGTTCCTTCCACTATTCCTTATATTAGCATGATTATCTGACCCTTTGTCACCAAGCCTGTCCTCTTTCTGATGTGCTTTTTTTTTTTCTTTTTTTGGCGGTACGCGGGCCTCTCACTGTTGTGGCCTCTCCCGTTGCGGAGCACAGGCTCCAGACGCGCAGGCTCAGCGGCCATGGTTCACAGGCCCAGCCGCTCCGCGGCATGCGGGATCCTCCCAGACCGGGGCACAAATCCGTGTCGCCTGCATCGGCAGGCGGACTCTCAACCACTGCGCCACCAGGGAAGCCCCTGATGTGCTATCTTTTTAAAAATGAGATTCCCAGATCTGTATACAAAACCCCAGATGTCATTTGACCAACACAGAGTTCAGTAAAAATTATCAGACCTTGTCTGCAGCCTAAAGGTGCATGCATCAATTAAAAATTTCAAATCTTTTCATATAAACCACATTTAGACAAGATTTTCCTAATGCAGTACAAGAGAAATTAGTGTTTATGAGTCTGTGTGTTCAAGTATTAATACTTACCTTTTGTGGCCTGATGAAATACATTCTTTTTCCTTGTAGTTGTCATTCTTCCTGCTTATTATGCCAGTATACAAATCACTAATGTAAACAGAGAGCAAAATTCCTTCAGGGGTGGTTGTCCATCACCACGCAGGAGAATCTAGACCCCCCAGGGTACATCCTCCAACTCCATCATCTGCCCCCTGTCAACCTTGGCAGCCTCATCTCCAAACATCCCCAATCCCCCCAAAACATCCTCTGAGACCCGCTGCTGCATTTCCTCAAACACACATGTTCTTCCTGTCTTCACACATGCTAGTTCTCTGCCTGGGAGGCTTTGGCCATGTTTTCTCTGACTCATAAACTTCTACTCCTCCTTTAATGCCTAACTCAAGAATCACCTCTTAGAATAGACTTGTGGTTACCAGAGGTGGATGCGAGGTCTCAGGGGTCGGAGAGGATTGGACGAAGGTGGTCAAAAGGTACAAACTTCCAGTTATAAGATACATGAGAACTAGCGATGTAACGTACAACGTAATGGCTTATAAGGTTTTTTAGAAAGATTTCTTTTTTATTTTTAAATTTTTTTAAATTAATTTTTATTGGAGTATAGTTGATTTACAATGTTGTGTTGGTTTCTGCTGTACAGCAAAGTGAATCAGTTATACATATACACATATCCACTCTTTTTTAGATTCTATTCCCATATAGGTCATTACAGAGTGTTGAGTATAGTTCCCCGTGCTATACAGCAGGTTCTTATTAGTTATCTATTTTATATACAGTAGCGTGTATGTGTCAATTCCGATCTCCCAATTTATCCCTCCCCCCCTTTCCCCCTTGGTAGGCATAAGTTTGTTTTCTACATCTGTGACTCTATTTCTGTTTTGTAAATAGGTCATTTGTACCATTTTTTTAGATTCCACATATAAGGGATATCATATGATATTTGTCTTTCTCTGACTGACTTCACTCAGTATGACAATCTCTAGGTCCATCCATGTTGCTGCAAATAGCATTATTATGAGGACTTATACTTACACTGCTGTACGGTAATTTGAAAGTTAAGAGAGTAGATCCCAAGAGTTCTCATCGCAAGGAAAAAAACTTTTGTCTTTTTTCTTTTTCTGTATCCATATGAGATGACAGATGTTAACTAAACTTTTTATGGTAACCATTTGTGCAATAGATGTAAGTCAAATCATTCTGCTATATAATAATCTCATACAGTGCTGTATACCAATTATATCTCAATAAAACTGGAAGGAAAAAAGAAAAATGCTGCACAAATGAACAGAGTTAAGAAGAGTAAAAACAAAAATAAAAGTATTTCTGGTAAAAAGTAAAAAGAATCACCTCTTAAGCTCTGTTGGGATCATGGAGCTGGGGGCACACCAGAGGTTTCCACCCCACGACTAGCCCTTGAAGCCAACATCTGTTTTGTTTTATTTTGACATTATAAAGACCATAATTCATCAACAATTGAGATAAATTTTTTTAAAAAAAGAGAACTGCCTCTTCTGCAAAGCCTTCTCTGGCCCACTTTCCACCTTTCATCTCCATGAAGCAGCTGTTCCACACAGCTACTGCAACATTTATCACTGATTATGTCGCCTTTAACTGCTTGTTCATTTTTTGGCCCCTCTAGACTTTCAACTCCTTGATAGACAGTGGTTTTTTTTGGGGGGGGGGGCGTTCCACTGTCTCAGATGGTGTCTGGTGTTTAGTAAGATTATATGTGAATACAATATTCTACAGTTCTGCTCCTATACTTTACTCTTTGTTCAAAAGGATGGTGAAAGAAGTTACATTCAATGCTTTGCTCTAGTCAAGACACCCTGACCTATTGGTGGAGTAATATCATTAACGAAGATGTGAGCTTCAGTGGTTTGTTTTCTTCCCTCCCGTTAAAAAGCTCAGGCTATATGCTCGTGCCCTAGTGTCAAGGCTTTCTAACCATGCTGAACATCCACTTTACTGATGATTACAAACACCATTATGGCTCTATCCTGAGCCATACTATAATTGTTTTTTCCTAAATGTTAATGGGTTTATGATTAACTGTAATTGCATATAGGATCCCACATTGAGGAATAATTATAGGTGCTTATTCTCTCACCTCTTATATCCCTACTATGTGCAGATATGTCAGACAAATAACATTCTGACAGCACTGTAATGGCAGCGTAATCAGCAGACAAGATGATGCTGGATTCTTCAATTACATGCTCACTTTTTCAAGAGTTGACATACCACCACTATATTTATCATCAATTAAATTTCCCTATATTAGTTACTTGCAGTAACTTTTGAGGCAATCACCTCAGCTCAAATTGCCATAGCAAACCACGTAATCTCACCAAATAGAATTATTATCAGCAGTCATCATCCTCATCAATTCTTTATTAAAGACTCATTTCTCAAACCATTTTAAATTGTGGCTCTGAGTAAGTCATTTATAACCACAGTTTGGAAATAGGCACATTATATTTCCATTTCATAAATACGTTTTATTAGTAATGAGTAGTATAGTATTAGATTACTATTAGTATTCTCAGCAGAGGTTGGAAAATGCTTAATTAACAAAGATATTGGATTGGAAAAAAATGACTCTGGGCATATTTCTTCTTGACCAAATTATTATCTATTTTTTCCCCTCTAGTCCTTGGTAATTTTTAATTGCATGCACTTATCCGAGAGAGTGTATTTCCAAGGGTCTATGTAGGGAAGCCAAAACCCAGTAGAGGCAAATTTTCTGAAGACTTCCCTGTTACTGTGTCAGGATCTCCCAGCACCTTCACCTGAACCCGGTCCCCAGTTCCTTTCTAGAAACCATCAGCGGTCAGTCTTTGTTCCTGAAGGACATTGCTGGGAATCTGTTACACATCATAAAACAGCTAGATTCCTGTTCTGGTTGTGGTGACCTAAAACTGGTATTTGAAATCCAGAGCCATTTTTTTCCATCACCCTCCGGGTGCCTTTCATTCTGAGAACGTGTAGCTCCCTATTTTCCTTGCTCTGGTTCAGCCTCATTTTTAAGAAGACCAGTGAGCACCGGAGTATTCACTGTGCTAGGGAAACCACAGAGATGTTGGTACCCAGACTGTCATGCACAGAGATTGTACTAACCTTGGGCAAATACAGGTCTGCTGTTGCCAAGACCTTTTCTTCATCGTTGCTGTTTTAAATTAGAGCTTCTGGTTTACTTTCTTTTTGTTCTCAACTCTTGTTAGGATTCTTCCACTGTTTTTATTTTATTTCATTTGTAGTGGTGTCTTTAGCATCCTTATATTATCTTGTATGAGATGTGCTTTATTATTTCCCATTATTATTTTTCCAAGGGATACGGCTCTTTTTATGATGGTATAATATGTTCCTATCAAGAACACGTGGATGTGTTCTCTGAAGAAACAAACTGATGGCTTTACGTGTGGACATTTTGCTAACACGAAAGAGGAGCTTGTGTTTCAGCAGAAATACCGGAGCTGTGGACGGCTTAAGCCTGAAGTGGCTTGCCGGTTCTCTAACAGCAGGCAATTATGTTACACTTGGGGAGCCTCCACACAGGCTGTTCTTATGCAGATAGTTGACTGAGGGAACAGACATATGTGAGAGACACGTGACTTCTCCTTAGCGATTGATTGCCCACAATTGTATCCTAACTGCTGATGACACCGTTCCATACATACTTAACATTTGTTCAGATATCTTTCCCAAGGTCCCTAGTTATGGGATTTGTGTTCATAAAAGCTTCTGCTATGGCCCTTCTGTTCACCCAGCCAGTGAATAATCTCCAAGTTAATAAAAAGGCAAGCACTCTTATCAACATGGCATTAAAAGACTCTACCCAATGCAGGTTCATACTGTGAGGGAAAAGTAATCTTTCCTGACACCCCTCATGGTGTAAAAAGTGAGCTAGCCCATGCCAGCTTTCGCAAGTCCTTAGTAAGCTTTTGCCTAAAATGATGTGGAAAGGCTTCCCCGGTGTTCCAGTGGTTGGAACTCAGCCCTTCCAATGCGGAAGGCACGGGTTCGATCCCTGGTCGGGGAAGTTCCGTTTGCCAGGCGGTGTGGCCAAAATTAAATAAATAAGTAAACTTAAAAAAAAAAATGATGTGGAAGAGGGCATTGACTTGGGATGCTAAAGTGGAGGGCTGGGATTGGGGATGGCTAAAAGTGGCTGCTCAAGAACAACAAAGAAACTGACACCACGTGCTCTTCCCCAATGGGAAGGAAACACTTCTCATTCAAGTGGCCTTTTGCTTTGAATCAGAGACCTGCCTTACACAGTGAAAAGACCAGCCTTGCTTAGCCAGGCAGACCCATGGCACATGCCCCCTTCCTCCAGCAGGGCTCCCGGTGGAGAAGCTGCCAGGGACACAAAACCACTCCCAGAGTGATATTGGGACCCCGGGTTACAAATGAGGATTGATGTTGAGCTGAGCAACTCTAATGGCCTTATCACAGCAATCGTGACACCCATCTCTCCCCTTCTCCCTTCACATCTGACTGGTTATCTATTGTTCCTCATTGCCAGGGCTTGTTTGAAGAGCTCTGCAGCATTTGCAGGTATAGAAGAATGTGCAACTTTTTTTTCCCCTTGAAGTCATTGTCTATATTTAGGTCAGTGACGTGATGAGGGATGTTGATGTGTTTTATACCTCGCGCTGAAAGATGCTTCCTCCCCGGATCTGAGGGCAGGCGAGGCGCTGATGGCACAGCCTGCGCCCGGAGCCCGCAGCCCACGCTGCCCACGACCGGAGGGTGGGATCTGCCCTCTGCCGCCCGCCAAGCCGCTGCCCAGGGTCGCAGAAATCTCACCCTGGCCTCCCTTGAACCTCTGTGTGAGAGAGGGGACTGTCTTATAAAAAGGTGAGAGGGAAGGTCGAGGGAAGTTGCTTTATCCTTTACCTGGCGTCCTCACCCTACACTCTTTGCTCTGTCAAGTCGGAAACGCGGCCCAGATAAATCCTGCCCACAAAGGAACTGCGCTTTTTTAACATGCAGATGTTCAGTCGGGGAGAGTAAATAGACATCTCCTCCAGGGAACTCGGAGACAGTCGTGGCAACCTCCTACCCCACGCCCAGCTGCATTCCCCTTTCCTCGTCCCATTCTAAGAGACAGCTATTCTGATTTTTTCCATTATTTTTTTTTAAGGGAGGGAGGGGCTTGCATTGAGTTGCTCTTAAGCCACTGGCCTTCTACCCCAACTTCCTCCCGTCTAGATAGGCTTCATTAATTTGATAAGCCGACACCAAAAGAGAGGGGGTGGGGGGGAGAGG
>NW_006769244.1:790665-794245 GCF_000442215.2 Lipotes vexillifer
GCAGGAGGGGCTGCCTAGGGGCTGCCCTGAGGTTTTAGAAGATGAACTGCTAATGATGTTGGAGACGTACCTTTTCAGACTGCCTGGTCCCACTGGAACATCAGGGTCCTCTTTCACTTATTCTGATTGTACTGAAAGAACGGGAAAACAGGGGCCTGGTTGGAGCGGAGGAGGGGGCATCGTGCTGGGAGGGGCGGTTAGGAGACAGATGGGCCTCAGAGGAGGAATCAGAAGGCGTCAGTTGCACAGCTTGAAGGGCCTTTGCTTTAACAGGGTATCTGATATTGTCATGCTAGAGAGTCAGAAACTAATGGGGGGAAATAGATTAATTTGCTAGGTCATTGATTGAACAGTCTTGCCTAATACTTACAAACTAGTGAAATTAGCGTAAATTGGCGATATGAATATTTTGATCCACTGACCCTTGAATTCAAACGGAATGGGATGCAAACCACGATGCTTTTGACCTTTTCAGAGGCACTAATCGTTGCTGGCCCTTTCTCATCCTCTGTAGTGACAGAAGCTGATTATATCTAAGATAACCAGATTTAGAATCTGCCCAAGAAGTCCTGTTGATGCCACTTCTGGTTCGGGCAAAAAATTATCTATTTGCGGGCTTCCCTGGTGGCGCAGTGGTTGGGAGTCCGCCTGCCGATGCAGGGGACGCGGGTTCGTGCCCCGGTCCGGGAGGATCCCGCGTGCCGCGGAGCGGCTGGGCCCGTGGGCTGTGGCCGCTGGGCCTGCGCGTCCGGAGCCTGTGCTCCGCAGCGGGAGAGGCCGCAGCAGTGAGAGGCCCGCGTACTGCAAAAAAAACAAAACAAAACAAACAAAATTATCTGTTTGCCCTAATTATACCTCTCAGCGACTGGGAGAACCTGAAAGATACCCAGCTTCAGTGTTTATTTTTTATCGTCTGTTCTCTTGCATACTTTCAAGGTCATTCTCAAACATTTACTGAAAACAGGTGTGAGACCTTCTGAGGATGGAGAGCCATCTAAAGCAAGAATCTTTTCTCATTTGAGTTAGTTGCAATATAAGCAATTTGCAGATTTAACAAAAACCCAGAATATTCTTGAATCACAGATCAGAGTCCTGCAGTGGCTTGTTTTGCTTCTGAAATAAATACCAAGATGCGGGTGGGAAAGTCAACAGGCATCGTTAGTTACCAGACTTCTGCCCCACCCCCACCCCTAGTTTCTGCTTCGGTAAATATTTTACTTCCTCCTCATTTTCACCGAGTGACAGTGACTGTTTGGCAGTGTCAGAGCTCAGTGCTTTGTGGACGCCAGGAGCAGCTTTGAGCCTGAGGGATGGAGGCCGGGGGTAAATATTTCAAATAGATGAACAGGTCTTGGGCTGCAAACTTAGCAATTGCTTAACTAGGATCTAAATTCTAATTAGTTTCTAATGGCAAATAAACATTCACTCATTAAACAAATGTTTATCGAGTCCCTGCTGTGTACCAACCACTCTTCTAGGTGCTTAAAACATATCTGTGTATGAAAAAGATAAAGATTCCTGCCCTTATGCAGCTTATGTTCTGGTAGACATTAAACATAATAAATGAGTGTGAATTATATAGTATGTTAGTTGTAAATGTTGTAAATGCTGTGGAGAAAATAAGTAGAGCAGGGTGAAGGAGGTGTTAAAACTGTGGCATATTAAAATGTCTCAGAGTTTATTTGAACAGAAATGGATTCGAATCAGGACGCACCAAATAAGTGGTGAGGCGGGCTGCACTGACAGGAGCTGGGGAGAGACTTTTATACAGAAAAGGCGGAGGCAAAAGAAGGAAATTATTTGACTAGCTATAGCTTCTACGTCCGTCTTATTTGGGAAAGCCTGGTTGGCTGTGATTGGTTGTCCTTAGGTTTTGATTTCTTAACCTTGAGGCATCACAGGCTTAGGTATCTATTTGCTTGCTTACAGAGGCTGCTAAGGTATCAGAACACCTCAATCTAATGGTCTACACAGGGTAGAGTGAAGGCCCCGCCTGGGCAATGGGTTTACGAGCCACCCACACCAAACACCAAGGACAGGGGAGGCCAACCCTCACACGCAGACACATGAAACTGAAGACCCAAGAGAGGTGTGACTTTGGCGGCGGCAGCCGTGGTTGGGTATCTTAATTGTACCTGCCAGGGCTGCCATGGCCAGTGGTTCTGTGTGTGTGTGTGTGTGTGTGTGTGTGTGTGTGTGTGTGTGTGTGTGTCTATGAAAGAGTTCAGGGTTAGAAGGTGGGCAAAATGGTTAAGGCCCTCCCTTTAGGGTGGTGGGCTGGCCTTAGCAGTCCCAGTTCATCTCAGGATTCCCAGCTAGAGTTCTGGGTTCCTTTTCTG
Organism: Lipotes vexillifer; assembly: GCF_000442215.2. Classification (NCBI taxonomy): domain Eukaryota; kingdom Metazoa; phylum Chordata; class Mammalia; order Artiodactyla; family Lipotidae; genus Lipotes; species Lipotes vexillifer. The sequence goes on from NW_006769244.1 coordinate 793,005, forward strand.
CTTTGCCAGTGGTTCATTATGTAACCTGCGGCGTCAGACTTAATCTTTTCCTGACAACTGTCATGTTCATAGAATCACAAAGTACAGTTATTAAAATGTGGCTGACTTGAATGATGAGGAATTATTTATTGATGTTCTAAGAAGGACTAAGCCAGTATTAAAGAGTTCCTTAACACCCAAAGACAAAACTACAAAATGTCCTAGTGTTCCCCTGTGTTTGGTCCATTTTATTCATTTAAAAACTATGGTTTATTTCCCTCCCTGCATGTGTTCTACACCTGCAGCTAAATAGGAAGGATCAAGGCGAATATGACCACACCCATCACCCTGTCTGATTTCAGAGCACTTCAGGGAGAGGTAATAGACGATGATTTCTTCTGTTCTTCAGAATCAGTGCTATGCTTCCTGCATCACTGTAAAGATGGTGTGATGGCATCGATTTAGTTCAAAAGCAAAGCAGATAGAGTTCTGATTGATTCTTTTCCACTCCTTCACTGGGACTGAAATTAGGACTCCTGGCTTCCTGCCTGATGAGGGCTTGGACTATGGAGCAGATCACTGAAGTGGGTCCACACTCCCCAGTGCAGGCAGCCATCCTGCCGAAATCCTGATGTCTGTGTGTACTTTTGCAGCTGCTTCCTTTTTGTTTGTGGTCAGCAAAACGAAGGAATGGATTCAAAGGAAGCCCTGCCTCTGACGGAGCAGATGCTGTGCTTAAGTGTGGAGAACATTTACCCTGGCAGAAACGCCCTGCCTGTATGTATGCCTGGGGCCAATAAGGAGACTCCTGAGACTCAGAAGCGTGAGGCCTGATTCTTCCTCCAGTAAACCTGTTGCCCAGAGAGCCAGAGTGGGACCGGCAGGAGGCCCGGCGCCCAGAACTCACACTAGAAACTCAACGATAAGCACAGAGTGGGAGGCATGGCCAGCCGCAGCCCTTTCCGTCTGTCTCTAGGGCCCCAACTCCCTCGTTTGCCACCACGATGATGATCTGACTTTCAGTTGCCTTAGCCACACACAGGACTAAGGAAGCTGTGTGAAATTTAGAAACTTCGGATCCCAAGTAGACAGTTTATTTCTGGTTTCATCTACTCTCCAAATACTGAAGTTCCGTAGGTAATTGTGAGCGTGGAATTAATAATTTTGAAAAATAAGTACTTCCTGGATGCTTACCATTCAGCTGGTACTGTGATAAGTGTTTTTTTTTTTTTTTTTTTTTTTTTGGTTTGCGTTATGCGGGC
>NW_006769244.1:794476-813555 GCF_000442215.2 Lipotes vexillifer
ACCGGGGCACGAACCCGCGTCTCCTGCATCGGCAGGCGGACTCTCAAGCACTGCGCCACCAGGGAAGCCCCCTGTGATAGTGTTTTATCCCACTTAATCCTCATGCATTCTTTTGAATTTAGGCACTGTTATTTGCAACATCCTTTCAGTTGAATGTATCATAATTTATTTAATGAATCCTCTACTTTTGGATTATCTATTATCCTCCTTACATGGAGGAGGAAAATGAGCCTGGTTTAGTTATCCAGCTACCAGGGTACAGAGTCAGGCTTTGAACTCAGAAAGGGTGGGTTCTAACAGCCAGACTAGGTTCCCTGACTCTTCTGTTCTGATTGGTGGTAGAAAGACATGCCTGGCAGCGGGGCCCTGCTTACTTAGATTATCTTATGGCCTAATACATGTGTCTGACAACCTTTGCAATAGATAGTACATCTAATTGACGAAACTGAAATTCAGTGATCAGCTCCAGGCAAGCATACAAAATAATGCGTTCCTATAATGATAACAGTAGATTTACTTTGATAATAAAAGTTGTTGCTTCCAGTTGATTTGACAATGGGTTTTCTCATAGGAACCTTCAAGCAGTGTCACCAAACATTTTCCTCATGGGAGATGGGCATAGAATAGTTAAGCAGTATTCAGAGAAGTCCTCAAAACTACTCCTATCCCCTGAACCAGCAATTCTACTTCTCTATATATAAGGATGTTCACTGCAGCATTATTTATAGTGGTGAAAGTTGGGGAATAAAGCACTGTATGACCAAAAGTAGGGGGTTAATTGAATAAATTATGATACATTCAACTGAAAGAATATTTCAAAACTGTTATTTTAGAAGAGTGTTTAATAACATGGGGAAGTGGCCCTGACATAGTAAATGAAATAAGGTAGAATATAAAACTACCTATGATCCCAATATTTTAAGAAGAGTGAGAATGAGAACAACTGGAGATTGGATTTGGGGTTTAATGAAATGGAGGATAAGTATGAGGAATTTTTTCCCAATAACTAAATCTGGAGTAAATGTTTCAAGAAATAACCTGGAGAAAACTGTGACTTTGGAAGAAATACTTTCTCTTATAAATTCCCAGAAAAATGAGAGATAGGATAGCTCAACATCAGTCTTAAAACGACTTTATGTTCCTCTTAAGTTTTTTTCTTTTCTTTAAAACACATTTAATCTGAAGTTATATTTCATCAAAGCCGATATTTTTGCAATTTCATGTTCCTTCAAAAGCAGTCTCTTTCAAAGAAAAGCAGAGCTCTCTGTGCCGTTTGTGTAACAGTTGCTTTATTGCCAAGCTCTTCAAAGTTGGTGAAGTGTCTGACAAACGTTTTCCTGATCAGAAAAATGGCAGGTGGGAGATTTGCATTGCTGACATGGCAGCACTCGTCATACCCGCCTTCCTCTCGTGTGGCAGTCATACGGATGGAAAGGAGGCAATTTCTCTGTTATTCTAGGGGTGAAAGAGAGGGAGAAAGTTTGAGTATTGGAGTGCTGAGCACAGTACCACTGACCAAGTGAGAAAGGCCAAGGCATCAAAATCCTATCTTACCAGACATGTCAGAGCAGAAGAAAATGAACAGGCTCTTCAACACGTGAGAAGACAGCTCTAGAGCAGGACTCTGTGTGTCCCCCAGTTCTGACAAAGTGTAAAATGTAAACACCAGTTGAAGAAAGCCTTTGCGTCTCGGTAGGGTTAGAGTGGAGAGAAATCCGAGTCAAGAATTTGTAAGAAAGCTACCTAATTATATCTAGATATTTGGGCTCATCTGGCTTTCACAATTTATTATATCTCTGAGAACCTTTGGGCGTTTAGAAAATAAAGTCATAATCACTACCCGTGACCACTTACCAGTTGGCGGTATAGCCCAATTGAAAGAAAATACCCCAAATGCCCCAGAAGGCAAATGGAGGGTTAGCCTTGCAAATGTAGCCAATCAAAGGATTGCAGACATCACACCGGTCTACCCTAAGCCAAACCTGAGAAAAAACGTTAACACATGAAGGAAGAGTCATATAGACAAGGCAGTTGGAACCTTGTTACCCATGGAACAAAATACTAGCTTCTTAGCATTATGTTCAAGATTATATATAATCTGACAGGGGACTATATTCAATATCCTGTGATAAACCATAATGGAAAAGAATATGAAAAAGAATATATGTGTGTGTATATATACATATACACACACATATATATGTATGTAGGTATAACTGAGTCACTTTGCTGTACAGCAGAAATTAACACATTATAAATCAACTATACTTCAACAAAATTTTTTTAAAAAGCATTATAGGGCTTCCCTGGTGGCGCAGTGCTTGAGAGTCCGCCTGCCGTTGCAGGAGACGCGGGTTCGTGCCCCGTTTCGGGAAGATCCCACATGCCGCGGAGCGGCTGGGCCCGTGAGCCATGGCCGCTGAGCCTGCGCGTCCGGAGCCTGTGCTCCGCAAATGGGAGAGGCCACAACAGTGAGAGGCCCGCATAACGCAAGAAAAAAAAAAAAAAAAAAAAAAAAGCATTATATACATTCTGACCCCAAATATCTTTCCAACTTTCTCTCCCTCTCACTATGTCTCTCATCTCTGCAGGCACACTGTTCTTTTTCTCTTTCCCCTGAGTGAGCCATGCACTTCAGGGTGTCGGAGCCTCAGCTAATGATGTTCCATTGGCCCAGAATGGCCCAAAACGCTCTGCTTCTTTGCTCATCAGGATCACTGTCTACTTTTCAGGTCCAATCAGATACCACCTCGGTCAGAAATGATCTGACCTTCCTTTCCATACCTGTACACTTTTATAGGTGCCTCCATCTCATGTTTATTTCATTCTGCCTTACATTTTAGCCAGTGATTTATGTTTCTCTCCCCCATCAGATTGTTACTCGTCTGTAAATATACCTCTGATGGATACCAAGCCAGATGACCTCATACAGTAGTCACTTAATGCATGTTTGCTGAATTCAGTCAAATACAAGATAGTATATGAATATGAAGATATGTGCAACCATGTTTTCCGGACCCAAAATGTCAAGAAATGTGACCTTGGGACAGAATATTTGAAATTAGACTAGTCCTAAAAGACCCAGATTGCCAAGGCTGCTGTAATACCAACCCATAATAACAGCTAACAGTTTCGAGTATTTGCTACATTCTAAGCACTACACTAAGTTCTTTCCATATAACATCCCATTTGATCATTCCAACAATCGTATGAGGCTTAAGTACTATTATTATCCCGATTTTGCTGATAAGAAACCAAGACTGGAGGAGCCTCTTAGCCAGGAAACCAAAGGGCACTGCATAGACACCAAGTCTGCCTCTTTCTCTGCAGGGTGTCTCTCTCTCTGGCCTTGGAGGAGGCCCTGGTGGGAGTTGATGGCTGTCATTCATGCAGTATATCTGGGTGTCTGCCTAATTCAATCTCAAAGTGGGCCTCACAACAGGCATTAGTATGTTTTGTAAGCAGCTTCTCTGCTTCTGACATTGGTATCAGGTATCATTCGACAGTATTTGATGATTTTCCTACTCTAGGGAAGCTCTAGAGTATATCAACTCTGAAGTGAGGTGGGCTTCTTATAAGTAAAATAGTCACACATAGGAAGTATATTAGTCAGGGTTCTCCAGAGAAAAGAATCAAGAGGATATAGATTTTGATACATATGTAAGAGGAGATTTATTATAGGAACTGGCTCACATGATCTTGGAGTCCGAGAAGCCCCACAATATACTATCTGCAGACTGGAGAACCAGGAAAGCTGGTGGTATAATTTAGTCCCTGTCCGAAGGCCTGAGAATCAGGGGGGTGCTGATGGTCTAAGTCCCAGTCGGAATCTAAGACCCGAGAAGCAGGAGGGTCAAAGTCCAAGGGCAGGAGAGAGGGACGTCCCAGCCAAGGTAAAGAGAGTGAATTGGCCCCTTCTCCACTTTTTTGTTCTATTCTGACCATCAATGGACTGGATGATGCCCACCCACATTGGTAAGAGGGATCTTCTTAGTCTGTTTCAAATGCTGATCTCTTCCAGAAACACCTTCACAGACACACCCAGAAATAATGTTTTATCAGCTATCCGGGAGTCCCTTAGGCCAGTCAAGTCAACACATAAAATTAAGCAGCACAAGAAGGAACGGCAGTATGACCTCAGTTAACTAAAGGGAACGTCATAGAAGAGATTAGTCTACATTTAGCAAATACTTGTGGAGTACACACTATGTGCAGGTACTCAGTAGCCACTGGGGACAGGATGCTGAACAAGACAGACATGGTCCCTAACCCCATGCACAGGAGTCTAATACAAAGGTAGACATTAGTGAGATGATCACACAGATACATAATTAAAGCCCAGGAGGAGGGCCAGCGCTGGGAAGGAAATGTATAGGTGGCCGTGAACATGTATAGCCCAGCGAAGGGCAAAACAGACAAGGAAGTCTTCTCAGAGATCTAGAAAACCGGTAGGAGGTAACTAGGGCAGTGATTCTCAACGTGTGGTTCCAGGACCAGCAGCAAAAGCATTACCTGGAGACTTGTTAGAATTGCAGATGATCGGGTCCCACCCCAGACCCACTGAATCAAAAACTGGGAGTGGGGCCCAGCATTCTGGGTTTGGGCCAGCCCTCCAGGTGATTGTGATGGGCCCCGAAGTTTGAGAACCACTGCACCAGCAGATGAGGTGGGGCGGAGTGTGACGGGCAGAGCATTCCAGCTGGGAGAGACAGTAGTGAAGTCCAAGCTGGTAGCAAGATGGCGAGAAGTGGAGCTGCCGGGAGGCCCCACAGAGAGGATAGTGGGGTGGCACGAGGCTGGGAGATATGCCGGGGTCACGTTGCTTCAGGGCCCGTTGTAAGGATTCTACCCACTGTCCTAAGAGCCATAAAAGCCACTGAGGAGCGTTAAGCAAGAGTGTGATATGACCACACACTTGCGTTTTGAAAACATCCCTCTGACCACAAGAGAACTCACAGAGCAAGTAGACTTAAGTTCTCTAATTTGAAGACTGTTAGAAGTGATGGAGTGATTGGATACTGAGGCAGAGGGAAGTGAATGGGGTTGAGATGTATTCAGGAGGTGACAGTGGAAGGATTTGGCAATATTTTGAAATGGGGACTGAGAGAGAAAGATGCTTCTCTCAGATGGAGCCTAGGTTTCTGGCTTATGAACTAGATTGATCGTGAAGGCTCCAGTCACTGAGATACAGAGGATGGAGATCACGTGTTTTATTTGGATCATGTTAAGTTTAAGGACCCTTTGAGATATGCACTAGACCTTGGTGGAAATTGGATGGATGAAAGCCAGGAAAACATAATGTTGTTGGGGAGCTCTGGTAACTGCATGAGCCAAAGGATTGAGATGGAAATGAGTTTTGTGAGGTTTGCTTCCCTATTTTATTCTTTTTTATGTATTTATTCACTTATTTATTCATTCTACCTATTACGCCCTTCCAAGAACATGGAAACATTTGAGACGGAGGAAAATTAGTAGGTAGGATGGGGACCAGCTATAGCAGATCTTGAATTCCAAGCCAATAATTTTGGATCACCATTGAAGGTAGGCAGGGTTACATCACGTAGGTAGGTATGTTTTGAGAAGATGGACCTAGCAGTGTCACACGCAGTCAATAAACTAGAGGAAGACCATCACAGTAACTCTAAGGATGCTAAAGGACTACCTCATTCTTTCTGATAGAAATATAAGGTTAGCATTTGGGGACCACAATCAAATTCATATACATTCATTCATTATATTCCATGTATATGACTGTATCTTTAACCTATGTTTCCTTATAAGTTTGGGAATAGGAAAAGACAAACTTTGAGAGTGTGGAAACTAGGTCTTTTACCCGTTTCAGTCTTCCATAATCAAGTAGAGGTAGGGTGTTTTCACGGGAGCTAATATTAATTAGAATTGAAAGACCTACACATAGTAGGCCCTCAGAAAGATCTCTTAAATGGAATTGCACTGACGTCCGTGGAGTAGTGAGAGAAGACGCAGCTCCACACTGGACCCCCTAAGGGGAAAGGGGAGAGCATTGGGCCCTTGCATGAGAATTGGGACCTCGGTGACCCCCATCTGTTCCTTCCTCTCTCCCTCCCTCCCCCACTGCTGCCATGGCGACATGTCTGGAATCACAGTAAGCCTTATACCCCGGAGGAAACAATACTCTGTTTGAACGCTGTAAGTTGGCCTCTGAGGCTCCCGGTCTGCAGGCCCCATTCCCCCCAATCAGGGGCTTCTTACAAAAGGCAGCCTTTTACCAGAGGGTCAGCGACAGTGCCGCTCATCGATTTGAGCCCATTTTATCCCTCGGCACTTTCCACTTGTTTGTTTTTGAACTCACACCAAAGCCTCGATGCTGTTGGTCTGGTTGTGGCGTGAAGTTACTGATGTGGCCGTCTGCATCCGCCTGCACGTCCTCTGCTCTGCCTGTAGAGCGTCGTGCCTCTTGGCTTTCTCGTGTCCTCTTGTCCCAGCCATTGACCCCCCCAGGCTGGGGCTGTTTGAGCTAAAGGGAATTAGGAACAATGCAATCAACATCTCTATTTTTATCTTTGCTCCCCCCCACCCCTTTCTTCCGTCCCTCCCGAATGACTCACCATTTCTAGGTCTCAGAGCTTGGCAGACTTAAAAGAATTATATTGGGGCTGAGGTGAACATATGCACAGATATGATATTTCTACCGTTCGATAAAGAGTGGGGTTTTTTTCTAGTGACACAGGGGTTCAAATGTTATAAGTATTATTTATTATGTCATCCTTACTGGTGCAGTCTTGCTGCTTAAGCTACTGTTTATCTCTGAAGTCTAAGATGAATTGTAGGCAAGGGAGGGAGCCCAGAACTGATTTCTGAAACTCATCTTTAGAGAAAAGTGCAGTTTTGAAGTGAAACTTAACTTTATCCTGGTTGAATTCTGGCAGCTTGAGCTGGGATCCATATAAAGAGAATGTGACCTGTAAAAAAATATTACCTGTAAAGAAGGCACCATTAATGCAAAATATCTTTTCCTACCATTTTAGCATTTATTTATCATTATCATTCAGTGTTACCATTTCTAGAGATGATGTAAATTAAGAGTCTGGATTTGAATTCCACTCTGCCACTTACTACCTGTAATCTTGGGCTAGTTACTTAATTTCTTTGTATCTTAATTTTCCCTTCTATAAAATGGAGACTTCCTTCCTTTCATACATACATCATAGTACACATCTCATAGAACTGTCTTGAGAATTAAATAAGCAAATATTTATAAAGTGCTTAAAACAGAGTCTAGCACCTTATAAGCTCTCAATAATTATGTTGCCTATTATTACTCAACAGGCTGTATTTACCTGTCTTAAGATAAATGATTGAGTCCTTAAAGAGTTTTCTTTCAGCAAGCACAGTACACCTTGGGATTTTACCGTCCCTTACTTCTGAATTTACAAGCCACCCATTTTATGGACACTTAAGTGGGCACAAAGTTATAGAGTAGACCTCGTTGTCTTTCATTGAAAAGTAGAGCTTTCCAGCTTTCCAATCTGCCTTGCTTATAGCCAGAATTTTATTCTCACTTCATCAGAATTAGGTTTTGGCTCTCATGTGGTCCAAATCCAAGTGCATTTCTTCTCCAAGTAATCATATTTTACATGCAATGACTTTTCCTTGGCTTATCTAATGCTGCCTCATTAGACTCTAAACCCTAATGATACTCTTTCATTTCAATAACAGAGCCACGGGAATCACATAGAAGACTCTATGTAGAAGTTCTCCCTTTGTCTTCCAGTCCCTAGATCCCTCCCTCACTTCTGGCCCTGACCCCTTGACTGGAGGGGGGGAGGGAAGGCCAGCTGCTGGCCTCATTTGGCAACAGTCCAATGGAGGGTCGTGGAGTTCAGATCAGTTGGCATCCAAAAGGTCCTCAGGAAACTCCCAGCAAGTCTGAGAGCCCCCCAAGCACTACATTATTACTCTGGCTTGCCAAATCTAGGGGGAGCTGCACCACCCACCTTTCAGCTTTCAGAGCCATATCGAAAATGATCTGAAGCACAGTTCATTGCAGTGTGGTCATATCTACACAGCAGCCACAAGTCAGGACTCAGAGAAGCTTAGGCACCAGTTTGTAGGAAGCAGTGCTACTAGCATTGAAATGTTCCCCTGGGACAAGAAAAACCCTCAGTCACCTTCATTGTGTTTAAGTGTTCGGTGATAACTAGTCAGATCTTTTGTTTTTCAGTAGTATCTTTATCGCAATAACATGGATTCATAATTTGAGAGGTCACATAGCTCTGTACAGCTGATATGATGGAAAGCAGTAGCCCTACCCTACCCCTCTTCCCTTCCTGATGGCTGTTCCCCAAAGTTTTAACATATTCTAGCTGTTTCTGCTGGTATGAACCTCTGTGTTTTGTTTTTAAATTAATTAATTAATTTGGCTGCGTTGGGCCTTCATTGCTGCACCCGGGCTTTCTCTAGTTGCGGCAGGCGGGGGCTACTCTTCGTTGCGGTGCGTGGGCTTCTCATTGCGGTGGCTTCTCTTGTTGCGGAGCACGGGCTCTAGACACTCGGGCTTCAGTAGTTGTGCCACACAGGCTCAGTAGTTGTGGCTAGCAGGCTCAGTAGTTGTGGTGCATGGGCTTAGTTGCTCTGCGGCATGTGGGATCTCCCCGGACCAGGGCTCGAACCGTGTCCCCTGCATTGGTAGGCGGATTCTTAACCACTGTGCCACCAGGGAAGTCCTGAACCTCTGTGTTTTTAAATGACATGTTTGTACAGTTATCTCTTGATTATTATGTTTTAGTTATTACCTGTTGACACCTTACCATGGGAAATATGGATTTATCTCACTTACTCCTTCAACCTCTCAAACATGCTCCATCTTCCTCGCTCTTCCTTAACAACCGTTGTATCACAGCTTTTGGTGAAATCAGTATTGTGTGTGTGTGTTATGGCTCGATAAATGTCATTCACAGCTGAGCCAAATGGTGGACTTTGATCACATTTTTATCTCGTACATCTCTTGTTTTTCCTGCAGTTATTGGCTCTCTTGCTTTATTTGCTTGCTTAGTTTTCTTATGTTCCTGTCCTTAAATCATTCATAGAATCTTCATCAGCAGTGTAGATCTCCTCTTGATACATTTGTAAACATCAGGAAACCAATCCACTTCTTCATGGAGTCATTCCTCTTGGAGGTCTGCATCCTTCTGCCCCCACTTGGATTGGTGCTGAGCTGCTGCAGAGCTGGTATCTCCCCCCTTAGTTTCACCTTGCTCCTATGTTGGATCCAGTGTTCATAGATCCCAAGTCTTCTCTAGCTTGGCTTTGTCCTCATTTTAGTGGACTGTATCCTCTAATCACTGCCTAAGAACTCACGAATTTACATGAGAGGTAAATTTTTGAGGCCTTGCATATATGAAAACAGCTTTATTCTTCTCTCGTATCTGACCAGATATAGGATTCTAGGCTATAAATAGCTCTCAGGAAGAATTTTGAAGCACTTACTGGATTTTTTCCTGGCTTCCAAGATCACTGTCAAAATGTCCATTGCCATTCTAATTCCCACTCTTTGGACACTTATAGCATTTTTTAAAATTTCTGGCTTTCTGAAATTTCACAGTGATGTACCCTACTATGGCTCTGTTTGTATTCATTGTTCAGGGAATTTTCTAGGCCCTTTTAATATGGAAAGTCATGTCCTTCAGTTCTGGGAAATTTTCTTGTATGATTTCATTGATAACTTCCTCCACTCTGTTTTCTCCTCTTCCTTTCTGGACTTACTATTTGGATGTTGTACCTTCTGGACTGAGCCCCTATTTTCTTATCTTTTTTCTTCTGTTTTCCATCTCTTTGACTTTTGTTTTACTTTTCAAAAGTTTTTTTAACTTACCTCTCCACACTTTACTTTGATATTATTTCTGCTACCATGTTTTTAATTTATAGAAATTCTGTTTTAATTTTCTAAATGTTTATTCTTATACCATCCTGTTCTTTTTTTTTTTTTTTTTTTTTTTTTGCGGTTCACGGGCCCCTCACTGTTGTGGCCTCTCCCGTTGCGGAGCACAGGCTCCAGATGCGCAGGCTCAGCGGCCATGGCTCACGGGTCCAGCCGCTCCACGGCATGTGGGATCTTCCCAGACCAGGGCACGAACCCGTGTCCCCTGCATCGGCAGGCGGACTCTCAACCACTGCGCCACCAGGGAAGCCCCATCCTGTTCTTAATTCAAAGGTTCAATGCATTTTTCCTGAGAATATATTAATAATTTTTTAAATGTTCTCTTTTTTGCTTTTATTTTCTCTTTTTCATTCGTTTATTTGGAGTCTGGATTTTGTGTCAGAGGTTTTCCTCAAATGTGTGGTTATTCTTGCCTATATATTCATTGTTATGAGGAAAGTATTAACAGTCTAACTGGGAGTCCTATGTTTATATGTGAAGACTTTCAAGTGGTGATGATTGGCCTGGAACCCAGCCATGGGGCATCCAAGATCTATCAGTCATTTCTCCTAGGCTGGTTAATTTCCCTAGAGAAGAGTATGCTGACCTTCTGTCTAGGAGATGTAAGACTGGCTGCCAGGGTTTTTTTTTTTGTTTTTTTTTTTAAATTTTTATTTATTTATTTTTATTGAAGTATAGTTGATTTACAATATTGTGTTAATTTCTGCTGTACAGCAAAGGGACTCAGTTACACACATATATACATTCTTTTTTTATGTTCTTTCCCATTACAGTTTATCACAAGATATTGAATATAGTTCCCTGTGCTGTACATTAGGACCTTGTTGTTTATCCATTCTAAATGTAACAGTTTGCATCAACCAACCCCAACCCCCCAGTCCATCCCTCTCCCTCCCCCCTCCCCCTTGACAACCACAAGTCTGGTCTCTGTGTCTATGAGTCTGTTTCTGTTTTGTAGGTAGATTCATTTGTGCCATATTTTAGATTTCACATTTAAGTGATATACGGTATTTGTCTTTCTCTTTCTGACTTAACTGTGCTTAGTATGATAATCTCTAGTTGTATCCATGTTGCTGCAAATGGCATTAGTTCTTTTTTATGTCTGAGTAGTATTCCACTGTATACATGTATCACATCTTCTTTATCCATTCATCTGGTGATGGACATTTAGGTTGCTTCCATGTCTTCGCTACTGTGAATAGTGCTGCTATGAACATAGGGATGCAGGTATCTTTTTGAATTATAGTTTTGTCTGGGTATATGCCCAGGAGTGGGATTGCTGGATCATACGGTAGCTCTGTTTTTAGTTTTCTGAGGAGCCTCCATACTGTTCTCCATAGTGGCTGCACCAACTTACATTCCCACCAGCAGCATAGGAGGATTCCCTTTTCTCACACCCTCTCCAGCATTTGTCCCAGGAGTGGCTGGATCATACGGTAGCTCTGTTTTTAGTTTTCTGAGGAGCCTCCATACTGTTCTCCATAGTGGCTGCACCAACTTACATTCCCACCAGCAGCATAGGAGGATTCCCTTTTCTCACACCCTCTCCAGCATTTGTTATTTGTAGACTTTTTAATGATGCTGCCAGGGTTCTTGAAGGCAAGTGGAGGAAGGGTTTGGAGTTGGGGAAGCTTATCTCACCAGTGACGTGGAAGTTTCCACTTAATTACCTTGTTTCCAGTACAGCAACCCCACCTTCAACTGTGCTTTGTGTCCAAGTGCCAGATCCGTCTGCTTCTGCTTCTTCAAAGAGGAAGCCACCAACCCTTTCAGGCTGGAGAAGAAATAGTCCCATGGCCATGTGCAGTAGGAAAAGGGTCTCAGAGTCTCATGCTTCTTATACAAGCTTTCAACCAACCCTCCTGTTTTTAGCCCCATTTACACCCCATCATCAGAAATATCTGGTGCCTCCAATTCCTGAGCTTTTTAAGGTTCTTAACATACATTGGCTTCCTTCTCCTTAGCTTCCCCCATTGAAAGTTTAGATTACAGCTTTTTCTGCTCTGCTAAATTAGTTACCCACTCATTCATCTGCTTTCCAGTTTCCAAAATCATGTTGACATCTCATATCTGCTTTTGGCTCCTTCCCTATCCACTCTAGGCAGAGTTTTGCTCTTTCAAAACACATCTCTTTTTTGTCATTTTTATGGAGTGTAAGGAGGTATGGTAGGAAAGGAGTGGAAATAAACATGTATTCAATCTGCCATGCTTAACTGCAATTCATGAGTGACCCTTTGTTTCTAAGGAATACACTGTTTCTATATGCATCAAAATAAAACTGTCAGGATTACTTGGCAAGGCCCACATCCTGGAATATTTCCACTTGGGGCTGCCATAGTGATGTGGGTGTGCATCAGAATACTCTTAAGAAATGCAATGAGATTTAGAGCTATCCCAGGTAACATAAATCAGATTTCCCTGGTTTACGGAAGATTAGAGAGATCCAGGCCCAAACTCAAGAGGAGCCTAAGGAACTAGAAGTACCTAAGCTATGAGACTCCTTACGAACTGAAGAAATCCAGCCATCCCCTTGTCCTAGGCTTTTCTAGACTGTGGGTACTCTGGAAACACAGTGTATCATTGTATGATAGTGTTATCATAGTATCATAATATGACCAATGTCCTTAGGGAGATTTGATTTAGGTTCTAATGCTAGCTTTGCCCCTTGGATCACAGTTGTCTATGTGCAAGAAGCGCTAGGTTAATATAAAAAAAAGAAAAAAGGTGTTTCATTTTCCTCATGTAATAAGAAGCCAGATGAGAGGAAATGCAACTGATCTGTGATGTCAGATATTTCCCACCTCCTTCTCTCTTCCCAACCCAGGTCTGTGGCTTTTATCCTAATACTTGTTATTTCAAGTCACAAGATAGTATCTGTACCACCAGCCTGACGCAAGCACTCTGGAAGCTGAGGAAAAAGAAGAAAGGGACAAGGGGTGGGGGGGCAATCACAAATTCCCAGCATACTCTCCATGCATCTCATTGGCCAGAACTGCATTACATAAGCACCCTAGCTGCAAGGGAAGCTTGGCAGTCCCTCCTCAAATACAATCAGTATTTTAACAAAGAAAGTAAAAGGAATATTAGCTGGGCAGCTAATAGTGTCTGCCACACTAGGTGTATATCCTTGAGTGAGTTATTTAATCTCCCTTGGCACCTATAACCTTATTTGTAAAGTGAGAATAAAAATACCTACCTCACAGACTTGCAGTGAAAAATAAAGGAGGAAATATTTAGAAGAAAACATAGCACCATACCAGACACATAATATGCCCTCCATAAATGTTAGTTCCCTTCCCTGTGATCCAGTCTGATCTCCGAACACGCCATGCTGTTAGCATATGCTGTGAAGACCTATACAGATGTATATTATTTGATAAAAATTAAGTTTGTTTTGAGCATTACAGAGTACATGTAGGCAGAGCATTTAGTAAAAATGAGATCTGGGGATCACAAGTCAAAAAGTGTATTTTTAACGTAGAATGACTGCATATTAGACACAGTGGAATATAAGATTATAAAGATGATTTTACAGTCCATGTCTTTTATTATAATCCTTAATCTTCCTTTATATCCCTTCCCGTTATAGCTCTCACCCCCCGCCCCCCATCAACCTCTTTTTACCACACTCTTCCCTTGATGTCTTGAGAGGTTCCTTAATTTTTTATTTACTATTTTTACTATTATTTATCTACAAATAGATAATATTATTTATCTACTATTTACTATTATTTATCTACAAAGCTTTATTATGCAGTCATTAGACCATCACTCTGTGTGTATGTGTGTGTGTGTATGTGTGTGTGTGTGTGTTTCTTTAATTGGCCCCAATGACTGACTGCCCCTTTGCTCCCTTCACCCAGCAAAGCCGTGTGAAGACCTTGTAAACCAGGTTGAGTCAAGGAGGTGGGGAAGCTAATGTGAGAGGGGGACTGTGGCCAACCAAGCCACAACTGAGGATTTATGAAAACTGCAGTGGTCTGTTCAAGTTTGGGAGCCAGAGGGTGAGAACACATACGGCTTCGGTCTTTTTTTGTCCGTAGAATCTTCCTGCCTGTATGTACTTTGAGTGCTTTGAGTCCTGCCTTGTTTTACACCTCATGCCCTATCACCTGTCACACCCCAGGCCCTGTCACCATGCTCCACCCTAGCAGAGGACAGGGACCAGGGTCACATTTAATAACTTAAATTGGAAGGGACCTTTGTTTTCCTCTCTCCAGCTAAATGAGCACTGGAAACAGAGGAGAGAGGTTTAGTGCTGTGGATATTTCTGTACAGTGGAAAATAAGCCATATTCCAATCCACATGAGCCAGACTGCCTCCTAAAATCAGCAGCTACAAACACATCCTCTCAAGATAAATACAGTAAGGGAGAGAGAGAAGCCTCTCCCATTTAAAAATGTTGCCCTTCCCTCGAGGCCCTTCTCTAGCTGGTCTTTGCCTCCATTGAGTTCTGGCTGTCAGTGTAGAATCCAAACGCCAGAGTCCAAAGGAGAAACTCTTTCACAGGGAAAACAAAAGGCAGCTGTCAGTTTAATCCCAAGCTCCCTGATAACATTCCAGCAGAGTTCCTTTTTCTGGAGATGAAATAAGAACCCTGGCAGGCCCTCTTGACTGGCCACATAATTGCTCTGAGAGAGGAGTGCCTCTCAGGCTCTATGGTTAGAAAGGGGGGGAATCACACACCGACATTCTATTTCCCTCTCCCTCTCTCTCTCTCTCTCTCTCTCTCTCTCTCTCTCTCTCTCTCTCTCTCTCTCTCTCTCTCTCTCGCACACGCACGCACGCACACACACACACACACACACACATTGTGCCTTTGCCTCTGGCTCATCCCACACACACGTACTTTCACCCATATGCACACCCCCTCTGCTCAGGAGTTGCTCACGCCAGGGTGGGCTCAGCGATCCATATTGACAAAAAAAAAGCATGGCGCGGAATATAGTGAATAGTCAGTTTTATGTTTCCTTCTCTTTGAGCTTGAGCCAATTTAAATTCTTCTGGAGTACAGTTTGGGAGGGGATATCGGGAGGGTTGTCAGGGAAAGTGGGAGGGAGAGAACACAAAGGTAAGAGGGGGATGGTTAGCATTTGGCTTTGTTGGGCTTCTCCGTTGCTGTGTATCCTGTGATGTGTCACCTGCTTCCTCCTTTTTGCCTTTTCTGGTGAGAACTGAGATGCGGTCATAAAAATCCTCCGCACTGTGATCTGGGAGCTGCTGCTGAGGCTTGGCAGTTCACTAAGGACCGAACTCTCAAAAGCCACAGAGCTGTAATATCCCTTCCCCTCTGTGGCCAATAAAGATGGTGATAATCAAATAACAGGGCTTAGAAGTGGTGCGGTGCCTACAGCGGTTGGCCACAGGCCGGTGATATACACCCTTCCCTTGTACCCTGATGTATGTTCATTGAAAATATTGAGGCCACCAGAGATTGGAGGGGGGAGGGGCCTGCAGGCACACACAGCTGTTTGAAGAATGAATGGATGGATAAATAAATACATGAATGGGATAGTTGGATGAATGAATGATGGATGAGTAGAGTTCAGCGTTGTGTTATGAACACAGCTTGAAAAGCAGGGAAAATTGCACAGCCTCTGTGACAGATGGACGACTTGTCCCTCTCCACACACTGTACGTTGTAGCTATCCTCAGCTTTGTGCCCGTGGACAGAGGAGAAAGTGAGGGAAAGGAATTGCTGGATGTGAGTGGAGAAGCATACGTTTCCACCTATTGCCCTTCAATCCTGACTGTCTCCTAACCCAAGCTGTGAATCAGAGCTGTCTACCCTCACCACGAACATGGAAACTGCTAAGCTAAAATTCACGGTCATGTGTTTTGTTTGTTAAGAAAAAATATCAAACTTGGAATGCAACCTTCATGCCCAGAGGCCTTTTTCCTTTGTCAAGCTAATAATAAAAATCAACCCTCTGTATTTATTTCCCAATTTATTTGACACCAAGTTACTAACTTCGAAAGGAGAGCGGAGTGTGGGCCACGAACTGTGTTCCACCTGCTGTACCCCAGGCCGAGCACTAGGTGTGCTCCACCCCAAGTCACTTCAGCCATGAAGGCCCCAGGTGTTTTAGGGTGATGTATCCTGTGGAGTCTGAGCTCAGCCCTTCCTGGGTTGGATCCTTCTCTTATCTTCTCCACCCATAACCCCTGAAGTGATCAATCATTCCTCTCCTGGCTACGAAGCCAGTAGTTACAGGTCAGCATGTGCTTGTACACGGGACCAAAGATGGCTCCTGTGTATGAGGACACAAGTATGTACATTTCATTTTAAGATTTTTCTCGACCGAGGCTTCTCACATATAGGTTAGTACATTTTTGCTTTAATCCGCAAGGTCCGTTTAGGTTGGAGTTCTAAATTGAGTCACACACACACACACACACACACACACACACACACACACACACACACAACTAGTAATAATAGCTTCTATGTGTGTGATGGTTTACAGTTGGCAAGGCAGTTTTCCATATGGTAGTTTTCTTGTTGGTAGCTATTTTTAGCCTGAAGAAACCAAAGCTTAGAGAGAGATGAGTGACTTATTTAGGGTCATAGAGCAAATAAGTGGCAGAACAGCTATGGAAGCAGCTGATGAAACATACAGGTTCATTTGTCATTGAGCATATATTGTCTTTCTAAATTATTGTGGTGAATTTTAGCAAATTACTTTTTACATTATATTTTAATGCTAAAAAGATGTTTATTTTAGAAAATTTTTAAAAATATACACATGAAGTGTTTTTAAAATCATGCATAATTGTACCATCCAAGATGGTCTCTCAGACATCATTTGAAGTGATTCATTCTAGTCATTTCTACACACATAAGACTAATATAAGGCTTTGATATATTCAGCATTAAATCAGGCAGTGTTCGGCTTTACATCTTACTTTTTTCGCTTATTTTATTGAGAATTTTTTTCTTTGTCATTAAACATTATTTATAAGACATGATTTTTAATGCCTGTATAATTTCCTCTAGTATGACTATACCATAAATTATTTAAAATTTAATCCGTCTCTGATAGTTGAACATTTTATTTATTTACCATTTTTGTTTACGAACATCCTTGTAAACAAATCTTCAGTGGAATTTCTGATTATTTTTATAGTATAGATTCCTAGAAGAAGAATTGCTGGGTTGGAAGTTATTAACAACTTTTTGGGATCTTGACATGTGTTGCATAATTGGTTTTCAGAAAGATTTTATCAATATATACCAGCCATCTGAGTGAGCTCTCTCTCTCCATACTCTTTCCAGCATTAAGAATTACGAATATTAAAAAATTTTGGCAACATAATAGTAAAAAGATATATTTTGATATTTTTATTTGCATTTGTATAATCATTAGTGAGATTAAACATCTTTGTTAAGAGTTATTGGCTAAATTATATTTTTCATTCATAAATTGTCTTCTATTCATGCCTGTTCCTCATTTTTAAAATGAGATATTTCTTGTTTTTAAAAACTTACATATTGGGCTTCCCTGGTGGCGCAGTGGTTGAGAGTCCGCCTGCCAATGCAGGGGACACGGGTTCATGCCCCGTTCTGGGACGATCCCACATGCCGCGGAGCGGCTAGGCCCGTGAGCCATGGCCGCTGAGCCTGCGCGTCCCGAGCCTGTGCTCCACAACGGGAGAGGCCACAACAGTGAGAGGCCCGCGTACCGAAAAGAAAAAAAAAGAAAAAAAACAACTTACATATTAAAATTTGCATTTTTTGCAAATATTTTATCCCAGTTTTTAATCTGCCTCTTATTTTTTAAAGTTTTAAAATATTTATGTAAGGAAAACTATTAACCTTTTGTAACTTCTAGTTATTTTTATACCTAGACTTAATGCCAAAATCATTAAATATTGACTTTTTAAACATTTTTTACAGTTCATTTTTTACAGTTAATTATATGCTTTCCAGTACATGTATTTTGGTATAGTTGTGAGTCCAGATCTACCTTCAAATTTTTCTCCCAACTCTTATCTACTTAATGATCTTTCTTTTCGTCATATTTTTTTTAACGCTTCTTTTAAAATAAATTTGTTTATTTATTTATTTATGGCTGCATTGGCTCTTCGTTGCTGCATGCGGGCTTTCTCTAGTTGCGGCAAGCGGGGGCTACTCTTTGTTGCAGTGCACGGGCTTCTCATTGTGGTGGCTTTTCTTTGTTGCGGAGCACGGGCTCTAGGCGCTTGGGCTTCAGTAGTTGTGGTGTGCGGGCTCAGCAGTTGTGGCTCAAGCTCTAGAGTTCAGACTCAGTAGTTGTGGCGCACGGGCTTAGTTCCTCTGTGGCATGTGGGATCTTCCCGGACCAGGGCTCGAACCTGTGTCCCCTGCCTTGGCAGGTGGATTCTTAACCACTGCACCACCAGGGAAGTCCCTCCCCATATTTTTAACATATAAGTTCCTAAGATCTCCTCTTGAACTATCATTTCTCTTCCACTGACCCATCAATTTCTACCTCAGTAGCACAATTTTCAATTACTCTAGCTTTATAGTAGATTATAATATCACACATTGCTCTTCTTAGCTGCTTTAGCTCTCCCTCTCAGTTTATTTTTCCAGAATAACTATGAAAAACATTTCATTAGCTTCATAAATTAATTCCTCTGGAATGTTGATTTGAATTATATTCAGTCTATAGAATAATTTGGGAAGGATTGACTTCTTCACAATATACAGTATTTCCATTCAGGAATATGAAATTTATCTCCATTCATTCAAGTCTTCTTTTATGATTCTCTAATTTTCTTCATATAGTTCCTATTCATTTCTTATTAAGTTTATTCCTGGGTAACTCAAGTGTTTAATTATTTCTGTTTCTGAAATCACTGCAGAGTGGCATTTTTAAAAGGAGGGTCCTGATTAGCTAAATTGGGGTTAGACTATGAGAACACCCAACAGAACTTGACAAGCTAGAAGTCATTAGTAATTAAATAATTTCCATCTAAAAACTAATTGGATTAAATTAACCCATTTTAAGGTATTATTTCTCAGACAAGAAATGTCCAACTGCTATTCTTTTTTTTTTTTTTTTTTTTTTTTTTTTTTTTTTGTGGTACATGGGCCTCTCACTGCTGTGGCCTCTCCCGTTGCGGAGCACAGGCTCCGGACGCACAGGCTCAGCGGCCACGGCTCACGGGCCCAGCC
>NW_006769244.1:813580-837354 GCF_000442215.2 Lipotes vexillifer
GGCACGAACCCGTGTCCCCTGCATCGGCAGGCGGACTCTCAACCACTGTGCCACCAGGGAAGCCCCAACTGCTATTCTTATATTATCATCAGTGACTATCCCTAATAATACACCACTCTTAGTCAATGAGTAAGTGAGAAATAAATGAACTTCACGTCTATAATAAATTCGTTTTTAAACACATTGCTGTTTATCAATACTAAATAACAATGTTCTAGACCCATTATTCCCTACTTCTAAAGTCACACTTCTTTCTAAGTCAAATCTCAGGCCTTACCTCAGTAAAACTTGATTTCCAAAAGCATAAAGCATTTTTCCAGGACAAGAGTAAACAAGTTAGTGTAGCACTATTTAAACTTACACACACAGACAAGACCATAATGCATACCTAAATTACTATGTTTGTAGAAAGAGGATATGTTACAGAATTCTAGAGCACAAAGAGACCTTAAAAATCAACTAGCCAAAAGCCATCTAGTCTTCTTGGGATCCATGAATGCCCTGAAATTGTTAGCGAGTTTGTGTTTGTGTGTGTGTGCATTTTTCTGAGGGGAGAGTCTATAGCTGAATTTCATGTGCTTGCCAACTCTCCAAGACCCTACAAACAGTTGAGAAAGACTGCGCTGCTCTAAACCTCTCATTCATCAGACGAGAAAGCAAAGGCCCAAGTTGTTGAGGAGACCTACCCTTGGGCACACAGCTCTTCTGGGCCAGGGCCGAGGCAGGACGTCAGGTATCCTGATCCCCAGCTTTTTCTGCGACACTTTTCTGCACACTGCGTATGGAGATTCTGTCATATCCCCACACGCCCTGTGTACCTATGTCACGTGACCTGGGTGCAGTGGAACCAGTGTCGAAATTGGAGCCCAGGCCCCAAGTTGAGATTTGGCTCTGGATTCACCAGTTGTGTGACCCTGGGCAAGGTATTCAGTGCTGGCCTCTGTTTCCTCTTCTATGAAATTGTGAGGAGTAAGACCTACTCACAGAATTTAGAGAGGATATAATGGGATGATATGTGTGTGCCCGTATATACCTAAGTACTTTATAACCTGTAAAGTGCTTAGAGGGTTAGTTATTATTTTTATCATGGCTCTGGGGGAACTGCAGTAAAGGAGGCACAGTGGACGCATGTGGCAGCGTTGGCAACATTCAGCTGTCACCTCGTATACACCAAACATCTCAACCTCCACCAGAGCCAGACTCCCAGTACTAATTAGCCCTCTCCACTGCTTTGATAGCAAAACACAGTCATTAACTTACACATCTCCCAAACACCTGCTGACAACAATTCTCTTTATGATGATAGGCCTAGGAAAAAGAGCATACAACTCTTAGAACTTCATAATAGGGCTTCTGTTTTTATTTTGTTTGGCTTTATAAAATCTTTATTTTTTTCCAAAAAAAAAAGGTAAGCTATATAACATTTGAAGGAGTATGGTGAACTATGGTTTAAGAAAAAAAAAAAAAAACATTTCTTTTGGAAACTTTTTTTTGGAAACTCTCTGGCAGCACTGCATTTTAAATTGGTCCCTAAGCTTCATGGAGCATTCACCAGTTCGTATTATTAAGTATCTTGGAAAAGCCACAAATCTGGCTATTTGAGAGGGGAATATTTATGAAGGGTAGTTGTATAATTTCTAAGCACTATAATATATATTCATTTAACACTGCTTGCTGTAGAGTACAATGAGGCATAAGACATTTTTGTCGTTTAGATAATAATACGTTACATTTGAAAAGTGCTATTCAGTTTCCAAAGCACTTTTACAAGTGCTTATATTTAATGTATAAACATGCATTTTATTTAATACTCTCAACAGTCCTGTTAAGAAGGAATGATTATCCTCATTTTTTTTTTGGTACGCGGGCCTCTCACTGCTGTGGCCTCTCCCGTTGCGGAGCACAGGCTCCGGATGCGCAGGCTCAGCAGCCATGGCTCACAGGCCCAGCCGCTCAGCGGCATATGGGATCTTCCCGGACCGGGGCACGAACCCGTGTCCCCTGCCATCGGCAGGCGGACTCTCAACCACTGCGCCACCAGGGAAGCCCTATCCTCATCTTTAAAATGAAGGAATGGAGGTTGACTGACTGGAGACCCACACTGAACCATCAGCAGACCTGGGACTGGACCCCACTCTTCTGACTTCCATCTGTCTCTCAGAGGTTATAAGACAGCCCCACCTGGAAGATTCTGGTCCTATAACAAACAATTATACTCAATTTGATTTTCTAAAAGAATATATATATTTTTGTAATTTGTATTAGCCCAATATTTTGAGTCAAGGGAAATATAGAAAACTATTCAGAGAATGAATGAACAAAAGGAAAACCAGTAAGCCAAAGCTAAGGTAATGAGAGGAAGACAGGCATAGCAGAGGGCAAAAAGAAGTGAGTTGTTCATGGGAAAATAGTGAATAAACTCAACAGTAAACTCTGGATAGGAGAGATAGGGAATCAAGAAGAGAGAAAGAAACACTATGACAGACACGGACCCAGCTGTATGCAGGCACTCTGGGGGGAAAGATGCACGGGGAAAGATTCACAATAGAAGATGTATACAGTCATCCCTCGGCATCCACGGGGGACTGGTTCTAAGACCCCCCACGGATGCCAAAGTCCTCGGATGCTCAAGTCCCTTCTATAAAATGACATGGTACTGTTGGCCCTCCATATCTGCAGGTTCCTCATCTGCAGATTCAACCAACCACAGAGATCCAAAGGTGGCTGTATCCACAGATGTGGATCCCTCAGTTACAGACAGCCAACTGTGTGATCTTCCAGTAGGAGGTTCTAGTCAGCTAAGAACCAACCAGCTCATTCCAGATGTTCCCAGTTATAGGATATCTTGAGGCTTCTCTGTCCTGCGCTCTACCCACCCCATCCAGGACCAGCTGGATCCCAGTGGGCTAGAGTTAGAGCTCTCCCCGTCACTGGTAGCTGGGATTTGGAAGTAGTGTGATGCTGATCTGAGACCTAAGATTGAAACTTGTTGTTTAGCAAAAGAGAACTTTGGTGTTTAGAAATAGTCAGACCGGGCTTCCCTGGTGGCACAGTGGTTAAGAATCTACCTGCCAATGCAGGGGACATGGGTTCGATCCCTGGTCCGGGAAGATCCCACATGCTGCGGAGCAGCTAAGCCTGTGCGCCACAACTATTGAGCCCGCGTGCCACAACTACTGAAGCCTGCATGCCTAGAGCCTGTGCTCCCCAGCAAGAGAAGCCACAACAATGAGAAGCCTGCACGCCGCACGAAGAGTAGCCCCTAATCGCCGCAACTAGAGAAAGCCCGTGCACAGCAACAAAGACCCAACACAGCCAAAAACAAAAGCAAATAAATAAATAGCCAGACCACAACACCCTGAACCACACACCCAGCGCCATCCTGAAGAGGGCAGTCTTTCTGTTCATCTGGCCCCCTTCTGCCCAGGTGACTTGGGCATCTGGGAGCCTAGATCAGCTTCAACCTGCCTATACTTGGGAATTGACTCTTTACAAGACTGTACTCCTTCCTATTTCACATCTTTTCTTCTCATTGAACAACTTTCCCACTTTAGTTATCTGCTCTGCTCCTGTTACTAAGCATCACTGCTGCCTGGAATTTCCAAAGATGTGGACATGAACAGACATGTGTGCCCACATGTGTACACACACACCCTGTTCCTGCTCTCTTACACTTGGGCCTCCTTTGGATGCTGACCCAAGTCAAAATCTATCCTCACGTTTACCGTCTTCACTCTGACAGATCATGGGCTTCCTTCCCAAGGAGGAAAGTCCACTGTTGCTGAGCCTGTGGCATCTGCCCCTGCTCCCGCCTCTGGCTTCAACACTCCCAGAAGCAGTGCTGCTGAACCCTGCCCTGTGGCAAACTACCTTATGTGGGGAGTAGGGTTGCCAGATTTAGAAAACAAACAAAAAACCGGAAGCCCAGTTAAATCTGAATTTCAGATAAACAAAAATTTTTTAGTATGTATTTGTGTTAGTACAAGTTGTCTGTCTGAAATTCAAATTTAACTGGGTGTCCTATGTTTTATCCGGCAGCTCTCCTCAGGAGAATGCTCAGTGCCCTCCCAGGGAGAGGTCTGATGATGGTCAGAGCCATGTGCTAAAGGTGGACTTTGCCATGGAAACTGGCCTATCCCATAGCGGGCTCCTAGGTCCCTTAGAAGCCTGCTTATTTCTAAGAACTAAGCAGATTCCACTTGATCTGTCAGTCAGGCCCAGGCACATCCGAAACCCCATAAGCACCAAACCAGATCCCTGAAAATAAATCTTCCCACCTGGATGCAGCTCTTTACAAGCATGCAAATGTCATCTTATTTTTTCTCTCAGCCAGGATTTCCTCCAACTTTCCAAGTAAGGGCCAAAAACATTGCACATAATTCAAACAATTTGCCAGCCCTGTCTCTCCTCAACAGGATTACTGGTTGCAAAATAAATGAAATCAGTGCTGTTTACAACTCATCATGAAAAATTATTATTCATTTTGAGCAAATGCCTGTTTGTAAAACTAGTCTACCATATTTGGGGTCATTATCTTCCATTCCTTTCAAAAATTAAAGCAGACTTTGAGTTTTCAAATAAAAACAAATCAGAGGCCTTTGGGATTCTTTCTGCTTTGTCTTATGTGCGCAGCCTTCTGTGAAGGAGGCCTCCTTTGTTACTAAGGTCCAACTGAAGAGGTGCAGCACTTCTTTTTTTTCTTCACTTTTTAAAATCTCTCTGATCCGTAAAACTTGGAGAAAGAAGCTTTATAATTTTCAGTGAGTTATGTACCTCGTTCTCCATTTCATCTATATTTATTCTCCTCATCAAATCGAATACTAAGTACGTAGGTATTCCCGTATACTAGAGTTGAGACCCTGGAAAAGCCACATCTTTATAAATTTGCCTTTACTGGGACCACGCACGTGTCGGCTTCTGTGTGACTCTTCTCCGGGTACTCTGGGACTCTGCCTTTTCAAGGAAGATGGCACAGATGATCATTAAGCAAACTGAGACATAGAAATGGCCTTCTTCCAGTTCTGACGACTCTTACAACACTGCACTCGGGCTTCCCTGGCGGCGCAGTGGTTGAGAGTCCACCTGCCGATGCAGGGGACACGAGTTCGTGCCCCGGTCCGGGAAGATCCCACATGCCGCGGGGCGGCTGGGCCCGTGAGCCATGGCCGCTGAGCCTGCGCGTCTGGAGCCTGTGCTCCGCAACGGGAGATGCCACAACAGTGAGAGGCCCGCGTACCGCAAAAAAAAACAAAAAACAAAAATCACCGCACTCATCAACCTGCACCAGGAAGCATTTAAGGATATTTACTGTGGGTGGTGCATGTAACATTTTAAAAAGAAAGTACAAACTGTTAAAGTCTGAACGAACTAGCCTGGCTACTCTTTTCCAAAATGAAAATAATGTTTGGCATAGGTTTAATACTATAATAATATATGTTCTTTAATATGGTGGAAGAAATAATACAATCTTTTACAGTGCAGTTATGTTTTATACAAAGATTTACACGTTTTCCTTGGTAGTATAAATATTTGGTCTCATATTCCCGCTTTTCTCCTGTTTCCCTTATTCCTCCTGAAACCTGAGAGGGTAAATATTGAAGTACATTTGCTTCTGTTTAAATTTGAGTCACAGGGCTTACTGGGGGCCCCCTCCCTCTGGAAAAATAATTGTAAAGTACCACAATTGATATCAGCTGTAGCTGTGCTTGGTCCTCACTTGATGCAGCAGGGGACTGCCTGATTCAGAAGTCCAGTCTTTTTGTTTCTAGAGAACAGAAGAGGTGGATCCCTTCAACCTGGAGAAAAGATGAGACTCAAACTCCTTCCTGTCTTCCTTCCCTTCCCCCACCCCAGTCTCATCCTACTTCTGGTTTATAAGCTTCATTTCCAGTTTCCTTACATGAACCTGATAATATATTGTCATATGAGGACAAAAAGAGTTCAGTCAACTGCCTTCCTTGGATTTTTGAGTTTCCCTTGCACTGCCCAGGGTTTAAATTAACCATCTATTTCCTTAACACACACACACACACACACACACACTTTATCTGTGAAAATTTGCCCAGTTATTTTCTGAGTTGAGTTGCTTTAACCTTGAAAGTAGAAGAGCCACCTTGATCATTAGACAATTTGTAGCACTAGGTTGATGTATAGCATCCAGGGCGGCGGTTTCCTTGCAAGAATCACTTGAGGAATTGTTGATCCCAAACAAATAGAAATGGTTATAACTCATGGAAGTGACTCACTTTAGAAGCAGTGGGTCATTTATTTATTACTTCACACACACAAAAATGACCCTACTCACCTACGAACACTAAAGGTCGTGCTTTTGAATGTTCTCACCCAATCCTTAAACCTTGGAGAGCAGGGTTGCAGTAAGGCTGACTGGGGTCAGAATGCTCTTATTATCCATGGTACAGAGAAGAAAGCCGGGGAAAGAAACTCAAAACTTTAACTGCCTAAGCTAATGACTTATAGGCCAAGAGATTCAGCTGCCTTTAATCTTCCCAGTTCAGATAAAGAGATAAATTTATTAGATATTTAAAAATTACAAAATGTAATGGGTGAAAGTCACAAATGGGCCTGGTAGATCAGGATTTAAACGAAATACTTATACATCCTACTTAAATTGGATAACTTCCCCTATTTTGAAGTATATTACCAAAAGTAGTTTTGCTATTTTCTTTAATTTTGGAGGTGAGACCTGGACTAAATTTAGAAATCAGCAGAATGTCAGTCTCTGAGGGCTTCTACTTTCTATACTTGGAGGAAGCAATATTTTGGTGGGACCGGCCCTCATCTGTCTTACCTCAAGTCCCTTCTTACCTCATAGACTATGAGTGATGTGATAACTTGTACTAGGGGGATACTTGGGGTAAATAACATCACGAAAGCACACCATGACCAGTGGTTAGCAGGCCCAACCATAAAAAGCCAAGGCAGGTAACAGCTACGGCCTTTGTGCTGACTTTATCTTTCCTTTCCACTTTACGATAAGAAGATGTATGGTACAAAAGACAAGGAAATTTTTGGTTTTTTACTTATATTTCATACCCTGTGTTTAGTATTTCTGAGAGGTTTAAAAGAGAAATTTTTAACTGGCCCCTTTAAACACATCATTATAGCTTGAATTAATTTGTGAGCAAAGTAGCATTGTTACCCACATTTTAAAGGTAGAGGCAGAGGCTCCTGCAGGCAGGTAAGTTCTTTCCATGTAATGGAACTAAGGAAAATTCCAAAGCTTTATCCCAGGTCTAGTTGGGGCCGTGCCTTTCAATACTAACAAATGCAATAGAGTTGTAATAGAAGCAGTTATTGAAGGTGGTAAGCAAACTATCTAACTTTTTTTCCCATCCCTGTAATTTCCAACACCTTTGGATACTGAGCTGTGTGCAGAGTTTCGATCTGTCTAGGATTAGGGGTAGACTATCAGAGATGAAAGGTGCTTTGGGAGTCTGTGGATTGGGTTGGGTTGGACCATATAAAGTTGCTGATGTACAACGGTTACTGATCTACAAAACTGGCAGTTTCATATGAATCCACCTAATGCATACCACTCACTTTAAATATTTTGACCAAGTCCCAAAAAGGGTAAATTATTTTTTTCATATTTCATTATGAAAAGTTTTAAATGAAACAAGAGTTGAGGGACTACCACAATGAACTCCCACATATATGCCACCCCAATTCAATTATCAAGATATTGCCACACTTCCTTCACTAATCCCTGCACACTTTCTTTGTGCTCAAGTATTTTATTTATTTTATTTTATTTTATTTTGGGGCATACCATGCAGCATTTGGGATCTTAGTTCCCCGACCAGGGATCGAACCCGCACCCCCTGCGTTGGAAGCACGGAGTCTTAACCACTGGACCACCGGGGAGGTCCCCTGTGCTGAAGTATTTTAGAGTAAGTCCTAGACCTGAGGTCACTTTGCCCCTACACTGTATATATACATATTCATGTCTAAAATATGAATATTTAGGGAACCACAATGTCATTATCACACTTAAAATTATTAGTCATTGCTTGGTCTATATGAACATGGTCTCAAAAATGTCTTTTATGGTTGGTTGTTTTTTGTGTGCTTTTTTTGAATTTTTGAATTTTATTATGGTTGGTTTTATGGTTGGTCATGATCCAGAGTCCATCCGCGAGATTTGGGTGTTAAATCTTTAAGTCTCTTTCTTGGCGGGGAGCACATTTATTTCATTTATTCTTTTGTTCCTCCTGCTGCATTTTTTTTTTTTTTTTTTTTTTTTTTGCTGTACGCGGGCCTCTCACTGTTGTGGCCTCTCCCGTTGCGGAGCACAGGCTCCGGACCCGCAGGTTCAGCGGCCATGGCTCACGGGCCCAGCCGCTCCGCGGCATGTGGGATCTTCCCGGACCGGGGCACGAACCCGTGTCCCCTACATCGGCAGGCGGACTCTCAACCACTGCGCCACCAGGGAAGCCCTGCTGCTGAAGTATTTTTAAAGCAAATTCCAAATCCACCTGAATTCAATCTCTACCTCTCCGCACAGTTGCTGGCCAGCCAGCAGTGCCCTTGCTGCCAAGAATGGGAGGGTGCCCCTTGCCACCAAGAATGGGGTATTTGGTTTAAGTTTCCTTTCTATAAACCTGGAGCAGTATATCCCCTTGCCTCCTTTTTATTATACCCCCTTGACTTGTTGAAGAAACTGGGTCAGTTGTCCAGTGTCACATTCTAGATTTATCTCTTCACCGCCACAGGAAGTTGTTAGCTTTAAGTGAGCCTAGCCATGGCCCCTCACCCCGCTTTCCTGACCCCAAGACCGATCCCACACCATGATCCTGCTGACATGTTCATAGCCCAGAGGGCCAGCACCACCCCTTAAGTGGACTCTAATTATAACACCAGCATATCTATGTGTGTATATCTTATCGTGGGTTTTATGATTTTCAAATAATACAAACTTTAGTTGAAGTAAACTATAAAGTTTCACATGACATAGATATTATTTTCTTCAATTACAAGAACAAATTGAAAGCTTCAGCTTCAGTAAAGCAATCTCATCTGGAGCACATGCAGGGGCCGGGCCCTTGGACATCACACTTTTAGGCATCTCAACAATCCTGTGAATCATTAACCTCATTTTACAGATGAGGAAATAGAGTATAAGGGAAATTAAATAATCTACCTAAGGTTTTCTGGGTCCAAGTCCAGTGCTCAGGTGTAAAATAAGATCTGTGAAACCTAACTACTGAGTCTTTGTGCTAATCGCCATTCATTCATTCGTTCATTCATTCTTGCCACGTCCCAGGCATTATGCTTGGCTTTGGTGAATACCCTTCTTTTGATTTGTTTTTTTTTTTTAATGTTTTAATCCCTTTTTTATTGAAGTATAGTTGATTCATAATGGTGTGTTAGTTTCAGGTATACATCTAAGTGATTCAGGTTTTTTTTAAGATTATTTTTCACTATAGGTTATTACAAGGTATTGAATATTGTTCCCTGTGTTATACAGTAAATCCTTGTTACTTATCTATTTTCTGTATAGTAGTGTGTATCTCTTAATCGCATATTCTTAATTTGTCTCCCTCTTTTGATGTGTGATCACTTTAATATATATTGTAACCTTTTTATAATTGCTATAGAGAATTATAGAACTACCCACTGCCCTAAGTCTCATTATTCGAATATGCAGTATTTGCTGTATTTTCTGGAAGGGTGAGCTAAACCATGGCCTGTGAATCCAGGATGCTTGGTTTGTTTTTCTAACACATTCATATAACTAGGTTTTCCATCATAATGGACTAATTCCTCTAGAGGTTGGAGCCACAGAGTTCACACCCACAGAAAACTCTGATAGGGTCCTCTAGCCTGGAGGACTTTTCACTGCCTCTGAGAAGCCTGAGAAGATGGTAGCAACTCTTAAAATCCATGTAGGATCTTTGTGCCAGCTGGGCTTCATTTCAGAATCTACTGCTGTCATTACAAAATAGCTGTTTTCTCTTTAATCTGTGTGCCACATTGCAGCAATTTTCATCAAAAATATATTAAGCCCCTGCTGTAAATTGGCCGCACACACCATTGTCAGACACGTGAAGCGTAAAATATCTTCTTTTTTCAAAGTTTTTCCTCTCTCTAAAGCCCTAGCAGATATCAGCACTTCCTAAAGCCTCATAATAGTCCGTCATGTCTGTAAGCCAAGGATTATAATGCGTAACAAATCTGACTGAATGTTAGAGATGGATCTTATCCTTTGTTTGTAAAAAAAATTATAGAAAAGGCACTCTAGAACAAACAACTAAAGCCCCTACATTTCCACGTCTGATGAACTCTCACCTCAAGCTGCCTGCCCAAAAGAAACTAGTTTCCAATCTCAGGGAAGAGATTTCCAGTGGTACCTAAATCTTACCCTACCAAATGCCGGCATTGTATACACCTGTGCTGAAGAAGTTACAGTCCTACTTATGTTTTTTGTTTTGTTTTGTTTTGTTTGTTTTTGTTTTTGTTTTTGCGGTACGCGGGCCTCTCACTGCTGCGGCCTCTCCCGTTGGGGAGCACAGGCTCCGGACGTGCAGGCTCAGCGGCCATGGCTCACGGGCCCAGCCGCTCCGCGGCATGTGGGATCTTCCCGGACCGGGGCATGTACCCGTGTCCCCTGCATCGGCAGGCGGACTCCCAACCACTGCGCCACCAGGGAAGCCCCTACAGTCCTACTTATGATGGGGCAGGTAGGTAGGTGCGTGAAGTGGGTGTGTCTGCCTGTGAAAGACAGAAGGAGAGAATGTATTTGTGGGTGCCTTTCTGAGCACTTACAAACGTGGGAACACAGTGGACCACTCTCTCCTAGAGTAACTTAGGATCCTCCAGAAGCGTTTTGCATCCCGACAGCAACACTACCACATGTCATAAGTGGTATCAGCTTGAAACTTCATTCAAGAGGGTCTGCTAAAAGGACAGAAGCTCCTTCCTGGCCTGCAGCTTTCAAGACGCTGCATCTTTGTGGTAGGAAGATTTGTCAACCTGACACCTAGAAGTCTGTAGCATGGAGAAAAAAGAAAAAGAGTCCATTCCTTCCTGGAAACTGTGACTTTGAATCTTTCTTCCACTTTTCGGTTTCTTGAGAACACAAGAACTGTAGTGCCTTAAACATTCCTGAGAAGCTTCTAGAACAAAATAGCTTTGACAGTTTAACAGGAAATTGCCTCCGATTTGTAAACCATTCTAATTTCACCCTTAACACTCACTAAAATGCATTCAAAGACATTTCATGTATAAGACGCATGACACACAAAGCATGACCCATTCAAATGAATTCAAATTTAGTCAACATCCTTATATATTTTTGTTTTTACAAAACGACAGCCAGAAGTCTACATTTTAAGGGGCATCCAAATGTACTTGCTTGTTTTCCTCTTCAGTAAAATGTCTCTGAAACTCAGCATTGTGATAGGGCTGTTGCTGGGTTAGTCTTTTTTTTTTATTACTACTATTAATGAAATTTCCATTGAGACGGTCTTTCAGGCTTTCCTGAGTTTCAGGATGGATTATTGACATACCTGACAGGTATGAAGCAGAACTTCCATTGATTCCCCTGTGCTTTCTCACCTAACTTTGTGGAGCTGCCCTTTCTAAACCCTGGGGAAGAAGCAATATAACTTCAGTCTCAGTCACTTTCTAAGAGAGATAACTACGTTGGTAAGGCAGAGTGATTGTTTCCCTTGAAAAATTCAGCTATTTGGGAGTTTCTAGGTGTCATTGCCACCAATTTTTTTTTTTATCTTATGCTCTTTATTTCTTTTCTTTTTTAAAATTAATTTTGCTTGGAGTATAGTCGCTTTACAATTTTGTGTTAGTTTCTACTGTACAGCAAAATGAATCAGTTATACGTGTACATATATCCCTTCCTTTTTGGCTTTCCTTCACATTTAGGTCACCACAGTGCATTAAGTAGAGTTCCCTGTGCTATACAGTAGGTTCTCATTAGTTGTCTATTTTATACATTGTATCAATAGTGTATATATGTCAATCCCAATCTCCCAGCCCCTCCCCTTTCCCCCTTGGTGCACATACATTTGTTCTCTACATCTGTGTCTCGATTTCTGCTTTGCACATAAGATCATCTATTGCCACCAATTCTTACCTTCTTTCAGAAAAGAAGCCTTCGGGGCAGGCAACCTCTTGGCACCTGACCCCAGTCTATTAAGCAGCGTGAAGACAGGAAATCTTGGCCAGCTCCACTGAGGAGTAAAGGCTGGTGGTGGTGCCAGCAACAGGAGTCGGAATACAGATGTGCTCCTCCCGCATAGAATCCAGATGTGCCCCCTCAAGCTACATTTTTGCCACAAAACTGGGATCAGAGAGGCTAGCATTTTTCCAATAGGTCCTTTGGAAAACTGGAAGAGAGCTTTTCAGACCAAGTAGAAATGCAAATTTGGAGGCCATCTCAGTAAGTCATTGGGGTTCACATTATAGAGCCAAGGAATTGCCAACATGGAGATGGAAGTGGTTAGAAATGACAGGATGCTTACACAAAGCCTTGTGAATAGACATATAGGCAGGGCCAGGAGCAGAGAGAGGTGAGTAAGGCACCCAGGCGTTCAGTGCACAGTCAACTTGGGTGTGAGGACACCGGCGCCCCCATTTGTTGTCTGGGTTGACTTTGCTGATCCAGCCAGCTTACTAGCCTCTGCACCATTCTGCATGTGTCCTCGGTGTGGTACTACACACCAAGTCAGAGAAAAGGACAGCCTTCCCAGGTAGAGCATTCTTCTTTGGCCAAAGATATGTGATGCCTTTGTCTGTTATCTGGCATTTGAAGGAAACACGGTGTTCTGATTCATCTTATTGAAGTAACTTGAATACGGATCATGGATGTTGTTAATTTTCCCAAAACATACATTACATTAAGTGAAGGAAGTACGATGTAATCTTTACTTGGTAATGATTTACATGTTACTTTGGGATCATAATAGAGCCCAGGGCTCATAGGCACAAACATCAATTACCCAGGTAGGACTGTGCCTTAGGTACATGAGTACTTTCTGACAGGAAGTTCTGGCCAATGTTAAAAGATGAGTAGCCAAGATGTGCAGCGCTATTTGTTTTTTCTTTTTCCTTCTAATTAGAAAAGTAATGTGTTCTCACTGCACAACTATAGTAATAGTCTTCCATTACTGGTTGTACCCCACCGGTGGACACTATAGTTGGAACATGCAAACACGCACCTGCAGATGCTTGCTGATAACACATAAATAAATTGTAGACGAATGTGTATAATACCCTCTGGAGCTGAAGATCAGTGTTTCTGAACTCAGTGTGTAAGTTGGATTCTCCGGTATAGAAGGCAGTAGAAATCAACTCATGTGAACCAGAGCCGAAAAAAGGATTGGAAAGCTGTTAGGTAGCTCACAGATTCCAGAATGCTGGAGAACCATGGAAAAGCATGAGAAGGGCAACTCCGGGGCTCTTTTAACAGGAAGTGGTATCTAGGCTTTTAGGATGCCGCTGCCAGAATGAGGCAACCCCAGGTGTTTTCCATCTTTGTATCCATTTGCTTGAGTCTCAGAGACTTAGGAGAGAGTGTCTGTATGGCCAGTGGATCATATGCAGACACCTTGGTAAGAGGAGAGCAGGGCACCTGCCTGATGGTTCCACAAGCATTAGTGGAGATGGCTCCCCAAGAGGAAATTGGGGTACCGATACCAAAAGGGAGAATAGGGAAACTAGCATCAGCAAGGGTCCTCTACTGAGAGGTCCCACAGCCACTCCACGTCTTCATGTTCACATCTCTGATACGAGCAGGTGGGGTTAGCGCTTTTTCCATGAATCTATAACTCTTAAGTTTAGGTCAGATGGGCTGGTGGAAGGGATGACCCAAGAGCATATAGTATAAGAGGTAGCTTTTATGTGAATAAATGCATATCCTTTCTTTGGATAAATAAGAATGGATTCTACCAGTGAGGTAATGCCACTCATCCTTATTAGCATTCTTAAAGAAAACTGTTCTACCAGAGCAACAGTTGCACCATCGAAAGAAACGTTACTAGCGTGCGTAGCGTCTAAAAATCTTGTAAACAGAAAAAGAAGAGTTTTTGGCATAGTCTGGCACTGAGTACATTGCATTAGTCTTACTGCTATCTGGGTGACTTACACATGCAAAGTATGTGACATTTTTAATGCTTTCTATCTGAAAATACAGACCAGAACAGAAAAGCTTGTATGATCTTGGTTAATTCACTTAAACTCTGTAGAGTTGTGAGAGAGTATTTATTGTAGAATGTTTGTAAGTCAGAGCATATTAGTTTATAAAGGACATAAATAAATCAATGTCAAACAAAATTTCTTTCTTAAATATTTTAAACCTGAATTGGCGTTAAGACATCAGCTTAAATCTCTGTTCCAAAATCATCTGTACTGTTTTAAATATGCTCCTTGTTAAGGGAGGACTTTGAGTCGATGACCTCTTAGGTCGCTTTCAGGTTTCATATACCATTAGCCGGAGTCTCAGCCTTTTGTATGTGACAGTTTTTGTTCTACTGTCTCCTTATCGCCATGAGAATTGCATGCTTGGCCTTTGTCACGGTGCCTGAAACTTAGCAAGTGCTCAATAAAAGACTGAATTGAATTCATTTGTTCAAAGCAGCAAAAGCTTATGTAGCACTGTCTGTATTCATGATTCTCTTAGCCTATAACATGCATTGGCCCAAATACTGAAAAGCTCTAAGTTCAGAGCTTTCCAGAGCGTATCCAGCACTCTCCAGCAGAGAGAGCCTCCATAATCGCTGCGGCCATCTGTCTCCAGTGGCTGCTGTGGGAAGGAACACCTTCTATAACAGTCCAGGGAGCTGCCTGTTAACAGTAGCTTAAGTTGGTGAAGAAGCAGTACAGAACATGTGGCTAGAACACGATGCACTAGAAACGCTGTAAAATATGCTCAGGGTTCTGGGAATGATACTGGTTTTGGAATAATGTGCCTTATGTCCAAACAGCTCAACGGCTACCTTCAGGAGGTGAATTTCCCTGTATTATGAGCAAGTTGCCTTAACTCTCATCTTGAAATTAATAGTGTTAAAAGATAAATGCACTGAAGGGAACACTTACTTATATCATGCAACTTTAGAGAAAATTTATCTATAACTTTGTAAGTCAATGACATAGTCTGTTTGGGTTAAAGGATACCTTTATCTTTGAGGACAATGGATAAGACTAAAGATTTATGTAACAATAAGGATAGTTCTATTACAAAACTTTTGAAATTCAGTACATATTAAGAGTTAAGAAGAAACTTCAGCAAAATTTCTAGCAGAACTGTCTTTAAGCTTGATTTAATGTCTTGATGTCAGCTTTGTTTTCTATTCAAAAATTCTGTTTAATGTTCATCAATATGGTGATTTAAAATGACATAACCGGGCTTCCCTGGTGGCGCAGTGGTTGGGAGTCCGCCTGCCGATGCAGGGGACACGGGTTCGCGCCCGGTCTGGGAGGATCCCGCATGCCGCGGAGCGGCTGGGCCCGTGAGCCATGGCCGCTGAGCCTGAGCCATGGCCGCTGAGCCTGCGCGTCCGGAGCCTGTGCTCCGCAGCGGGAGAGGCCACAACAGTGAGAGGCCCGCATACCGCAAAAAAAAAATAAATAAATAAAATAAAATAAAATAAAATAAAATGACATAACCTCCTTGCCAAAATCCCAGAACAAAAAAAGAGGGGACACTAGAAAAATTTTCAGGTTTCTCCCTGTTGCTGTGGGCACTTAGTCAAAAGCTGATTGATTAAGATTTTAATTTAAGATTACTCAGGTACATTGACACATATACACTAATATGTATAAAATAGATAACTAGGGCTTCCCTGGTGGCGCAGTGGTTGAGAGTCCGCCTGCCGATGCAGGTCACACAGGTTCGTGCCCCGGCCTGGGAGGATCCCACATGCCGCGGAGCGGCTGGGCCCATGAGCCATGGCTGCTGAGCCTGTGCGTCCGGAGCCTGTGCTCCACAACGGGAGAGGCCACAACAGTGAGAGGCCCGCGTACCGCAAAAAAAAAAAAAAAAAGATAACTAATAAGAACCTGCTGTATTAAAAAAAATTAATTAAATTAAAAAAAAATGAATCAGGTACAGCATTATTCACAATAGCCGAAAGATGGTAACAACCCAAATGTCCATCAGCAGATGAGTGGATAACCCAAATGGTATACGATGGAATTATTACTCAGCCTTAAAAAACAATGAAATCTTTATATATGCCACAGCATGGATGAAAACTTTGAAAACATGATACTACATGAAATAAGTCAGACACAAAAGAACAAATATTGTACAATTCCATTTATATGAGGTACCCAGGATAGGCAAATTCATGAGCCAGAAAGTAGAATAGTGGTTCCCAGTAACTGGGGAGACTAAGCAGGTAGTTTAATGGGTGCCGAGTTTCCATCTGGGATGACGAAAATGTTCTAGAAGTGGAAAGTGGTGATAGTTGCACAACATTGTCAATGTGCTAATGCCACTGATCTGACCTGTACACTTAAAAATGGTTCAAATGATGAATTTTGTTGTGTATATTTTCCACAGTTTAAAAAAGTGGTTTTATCTACACATCAAGAAAACAACAATTACTGTGATAATTTTAAAAGGAGGTGGAGAAATATATTGTTGAGGTTTTCTTTATTATTATTACTTTGTTCTGCTTGACTTGTATTCCTCAAATTGTTACCATAATTCTCTTACTAAGCTTTTTATAATTCTCACCACACCTTGAGAAGTTAGTATTTTTCAGTGCCCCGGTTTTACACGTGATAAAACTGAGATTTGCAGAGTTCACCTAAATTCCCTGAGCTCACCCAGGCATGAAACGGTGGATCCGGGGTCCACACCAAGCTCCCCTGAGTCCATGGCCCAGACCCTCTCTAACAGCCCCCGCGGTTTCTGTAAGGAAGCCGTCTTCACTGCGTTCCTCGTTCTCTTCCTGCCGCTCCGGCCACTTGCCCTTGGTCTTCCTCATTGACCGCTTCCTGTTCTACCTACCCCATAAACCATAAATGAAATGGTGAGTTCGCCAGAGGCCTGCCTGCCGTTCGCTTTTCTTCCCGCGCTTCACTTGCTCCATCACCTGCTGACGTGTGTGTTCAGTCGTCTCTTTGGGACTCGTGCCTTCTAGGTTTCCTTGTGTACCCCGAGCCCTCTGCTTCATTCCAGATGTGGACGTTCTCTCTCTCCATTGGTCACTAGAGTAGAGTCAACTAATGGCTCAGGCTAGGTGGGTGGCCCTTCATCCCATACTGCGCCCTGCCTGCCTCCAGCCTCTTCAGGGAGTGTTAGTTGAGAGTCTGAATAATTAGTTTTCCACTTGAGCTTCCAAACAAGGTCTGAATGTCCCATGTGCCTGCGTTCCCACAGTCAGCTGGACTTCTCCCGAGAATATCATTCTGGCGCCTCAAGCCTGGCCTCCTCAAAGTCTGGTTAATAGCTTCAAAGCCTTTCAGTCACCCACGTTCAGTCAGCATCAACCCCCAGACCCAGATCCTTCCATGCCCTTTGCATCACCCCCTTTCTTTCTGAGCAACGTTGCCCTCGTTGAGGTTGTAAAATATCTTTGGAGTAACCTCCTCTCTCATTTCCAATATTTCCTGTTTCCAAGACTCCCTTAAAAAACTGATTATATATCACTTCTCTGGGCAGGAAACTTTGATGGCTTCCCAGTACTTACAGACTAAAATAAAAACTTACATGATATTCAAGACTCAGATTCCAAGCTCCCATCCAGGACTTACCCCTGTTGCATCTTTACATCCCCCTGTATCTGCTCACACCAGGACACCAACAATTCCTACCCAGACTGGATTCACCTGCTCTTCACCTTTCTTAGCTCACAAGGCTCCCTCTGTCTAGATTGTATTTCCCTCTGTCCACCCTTGCTATGAAATGCTACCCCTCTTCAAGGCTCAGTTCAGACACCTTTTGTGAAGCCTTCCCTGGTTCAGGACCACTCATCCTGCCCCCTCATCAATTGTAATTCTCCCAGTGTTTCTGCAGTACACTGTGCGTTCCTGTCTTACGATGTTTGACATATTCTGCCTTATACTATTTTCAGTTGTGTGGTGAAACCTCCTTTAAGGGAAAACCATATTTCACAGCATTTTGCCTCCTCTATGGCACTTAGTCTGCTGACTTTCACATAGTAGACTCAACAAATGAATAAATTGGCTGTATTTAAAAGGATTTTACATGATGATCTCTAAGGCCACTCTCTAGCATTAAAAGGTCTTGGTTATATGAAATAAACCTAAGCCAACGCTTTCTGAATCGGTAAAAATTAGATACAGCTGCAAAAACAGAGGTTCCCCACCCCCACCCTCACCTCCCCACTCCCGAAATAGTGGCTTAAAAAATAGCAAAGTTTATTTTTCTTTCTTATACAGGAAGTGCAGGAGTATGCAGTCCAGGGCTAGTATGGCAGCTCCACAAAGCCATCAAAAGCTCAGGTTTCTTCCAACTCTCTACTCTGCCATTCCTAACTTGTGACCCTCATGGTCTATAACAGCTTCTAGAGCTCCAGCCATCACATGAGAGTTCCAGGCAGAACTTCCAGGAACAGAAGAATGCATGCCCTCTTTGAAGGAAATCTCCAAGAAGATCTCCCCAAACTCACTTACATCTTACTTACTTGCATCACTTACATCACTTAGATTCTTGGCCACTTTTTATCTGCAAGAAAGATTGGGGATTATAGTCTTTTAGCTGGATAGCAGTGGGCCCAGTTAAAAATGGGGGAAATGGGTACTTGACAGGCAACTAGTAGTCTCAGCCCCATTCTTTTTTTTCCAGCTTTATTGGGACATAATTGACAGATAACATTGTGTGAGTTGAAGGTGTACAACGTGTTGATTTGATCCATTTATATATTGCACAATGGTTACCACCATAGTATTAGCTAACACTGCTGTCACCTCAGGTGATTACCATTTCTCTTTTATGGTGAGGACATTTAAGATCTACTCTCTTAGCAACTTTCAAGTATATAATACAGCATTATTACCTATAATCACCAAGCTGTTCGTTAGATCCACAGAACTTGTTAATCTTATAACTGGAAGTTTGTACCCTTTGACCAATAACTCCCCATTTCCTCACTGCCCACCATTCTACTCTGTTTCTCCAAGTTGAGCTTTTTTAGATTCCACATATAAGTGAGATCATACAATATTTGTCTTTCTCTGTCTGGCCTCTTTCACTTAGCATAATGCCCTCTGGGTTTGTCTGAGTTGTTGCAAACAGCCAGATTTCCTCCTTTCTCATGGCTGAACAATATTCCATATACCACATCTTTATCCATTTGTCCATTGATGGACACTCTGGTTGTTTCCATAAGAGCAATATTCTTTTTTTTTTTTCCAAAGATTTTTTTGATGTGAACCATTTTTTAAAGTCTTTGTTGAATTTTGTTACAATATCGCTTCTCTTTTATGTTTTGTTTTTTTTGGTGGCGAGGCATGTGGGACCTTAGCTCCCCAACCAGGGATCGAAGCTGCACCCCCTGCATTGGAAGGCAAAGTCTTACCCACTGGACCGCTAGGGAAGTCCAGTATAAGAGCAATATTCTTTTTTTTTTTTTTAAGATGTTGGGGGTAGGAGTTTATTAATTAATTAATTTATTTTTGCTGTGTTGGGTCTTCGTTTCTGTGTGAGGGCTTTCTCTAGTTGCGGCAAGCCGGGGCCACTCTTCATCGCGGTGCGCGGGCCTCTCACTATCGCGGCCTCTCTTGTTGCGGAGCACAGGCTCCAGACACGCAGGCTCAGTAGTTGTGGCTCACGGGCCCAGCCGCTCCTCGGCATGTGGGATCCTCCCAGACCAGGGCTCGAACCCACGTCCCCTGCATCGGCAGGAGGACTCTCAACCACTGCGCCACCAGGGAGGCGCAAGAGCAATATTTTTAATGGTCATTTTGAAGTTGGAGGATTTCCTTTTATCAGTTCCTCTTCCGGCTGTGTAGCGGAAAGGATTAGAGACAACTTGGAGCAAAGAATTGGTGACAAGATGCAACATATTTATCGTTCTCTTAATATCTGAGAAAAAAAGCCAGGAAATAACCATGGAAGAACATCTAATGAACTCACTGATCCTAGTTTCTATTCAGTTAAAAGAAGTAAGCACTGTGAAGAGAGACAGGAAGACAAGTGGTCGGCAGGCCCCCGGCTGCCACCACAAAGGAAGACGGAAGAGAGGGTGGCTCTACAGGAAAATTAGCTCCCTGCTAGGATTCCTATCTGAGGTTTTGGGGTTTTATTTAAGATTTATTTTTTATTTATTTTAGGCTGCGTTGGGTCTTAGTTGCGGCACGTGGGCTCTCTAGTTGAGGTGCGCGAGCTCAGTAGCTGTGGCCCTCGGGCTTAGTTGCCCCGCGGCATGTGGGGATCTTAGTTCCCTGACCAGGGATCGAACCTGCATCCTCTGCATTGTAAGGTGGATCCTTTACCACTGGACCACCAGGGAAGTCCCCCTATCTGAGTTTTTAATTTAATATCCCAATGAAAGGGGAAACATTTTAGGATCATTTCTTCTCAGCATAGGAATGAAGGTGCTTCCTGAGGTTGAATTTTACTCTGGAGCCTAACCTTCAGGTGTGTTGTCATTAATTTGTTGGGATCTTTTATGTATCCCTTAGCATAGCATCTACCCAAATAGTGCTTCATTCCACACCTTTTAAAAGGCACTGATTTCCAAAAGTGTGAAGAGAGTGGAGGGCAAAAGCTCTGAAGCAGAGGGTTAAGTAGGAACCTTTGAATTGGCACAGTTAATAAAAAATTAAGGATTGCTATGAAACACTTCAGGCAAAGCTAAGCAAACTAGGGGATTGGGTAGTGTGAAAGCAGATGAAATTCAGTTTGGTTAAGTGTCAAATAATGCACTTTGGGGAAAATAATCTCAACTTCTCATAATCTCTGATAGGCTCTGAACTCATAGTAAAATAATTTAAGAGTCATGGCTGATAACTTGGGGAAAATATGTCTGGTATCCAGCAGCAATTTAAAAAGCCAATAGGATGCTTGGGGGGTTAAAAGAAAAAATAATATAGAAAACTTAAAATAACATGGAAAACATTAATGCTATTCTGTGTCCACTTTTGGTTATCATAGGCGATATTAAATCCCAGAAAAGGGACTTGAAAGTAGTTTAGAAAAGTAGTGTGACTTGGGATTTATATAAGCTTACTGACTTGGAAAATGGCATTTTGGAAGAAAGAAGAGGAGGTGTAATACAGAGAAGAGGAAAAACAATTTAGAAAGGGGTGCTTCCTCCTTGGTTCTGGTGTCTTATGATATGAAAAGGCTACACTCAGTGAATTCAGCAAAAAAGAATATTAAACAAAGATATCAGATGATCTTTAACCAGTGTTCCTTTAAATTGTAGGTCTCCCTGTTCCAGGAGGGGACTTGTATTTGATTAAGGGACACAGAATTACATTAACATTTGTGTCTGTTCGGCTGAGAATGAGTAAGTGAAGTGTAAGGAAACTCCCTGTGGGATACTGGCCTGAGTGGGGATACAGAATGGGGAGGGCTCAGCTCAGCAAAACCAATTAAGTCATGTCCGTGTTTCTCTTAGACGTAGAATATTTCTTTTTGCTCCGACCGTGCTCTCATGATTCAGCACTTCCTACAGCAACAGTTGGCAGGGGTGCTTCTGGAAGGCAGAGGGTGTTCAGACTCTGCCGGAGGATGGCCCCAGACAGATGAGAAGCAGGATATTGGAAAGCAAGCCTGGGAACACGTATCATTTCCCTGAAATCAATATACGGTGCTCTCTTTCTCCAGTGGAAACTGTACTAGCATTAACCTGGACCCCACTTCAGCCTCACCCCTTGAAACACATAATCCTCGGTTATCCATTTTCCAAATATAAGTAACTGCTGAGCCGTGCTTCCTGCTGGGAACACAACCTGCCCAGGGACCGCAAGACTGTCGTATTGACAGATGTGTTTGTTACCAGCTGACACCTTGGAAAGCCGATTGATTGGTTCAAACAAAAATCTAGAGATTTATTTGAAGGGCCAGTGAGGTCCTTCACAGCATTTTCTCAGTTCAAGATGTCAGTTCTGCCTTAAGAACAGGAAGCCAAAGAGCGGCCAGTCTTTTGCAGGTATTTTGCCAACAGAAAACAACCCAATTTCCACCTAATCTCTGTGAAAGTAGCATCTGGGCTGAGATTTACCGGGCTTCTTAAAATAGATCAGCTAAAATGATGCTTGAAATCCCCAAAATACTCTTAAATGCCCCTTTTCCCCTTCTATTGTTTCTCACATCCTTGAGGTACATTAGTACTCATTGCCCCTGTGTTAGTTTGCTTGGGATGCAGTAACAGTGGACCACAGACTGAGTGGCTCAAACGAAAGAATTTATTTCCTCGTAGTTCTGGAGGCTGGAAGTCCAAGGTGTTGGCAAGGGTTCATTTCTTCTGAGAGTCATTCTCCTTGACTTGTAGATGGCTGTCTTCTTCCACTGTCTTCACAAGATCCTCCCTCTGTGTGTGTCTGTGTCCTAACTCCTTTTCTTACAAGGATTAGGACCCACCCTAATGGTCTCATGTAACCTTAATTACCTCTTTAAAGACCCTATGTCAAACACAGTCACATTCTGAGGTCCTAGGGGTTAGGACCTCAACATAGGAATTTGGTGGGGAACACCATGCATTTTACCCATTGCACCACCACAAACTTAAAATTCAAGATTTAGTGACTTTCCCTGGTCCACGTGGCAAGTAACTATGGGAATTGAAATTCACAACCCTCCTTCTCACAGGTATGAGAAGCTTGCAAAGCACAAGTTGGCACCTGCTCATTTGTCAGTCAAGGGGCTTTCTTAAAACCCAGAGTAGTTCCAGGACCAAAAACCCTTGGTAGCATTTTAAATTCAGGCAATCCATTTGTTTTATCACAGAAAAAAAATTTAGGGAGGTGGTATGTGAACAAGGGGACAGATCTCTCTACACATCACCTCAGGCACTGGGTAGCCATATTGTTCTTGCTGGGGGATGTCTTTCCAAACAATGCTGTACAGTGTGACACCAGCCAAGCAACAGCCCAGCAACCACATACAACCTGTTCTTGTCAGTGAGGATCACCGTATTCCATACAAAAATAAAAAGCCGCATTTACTGCCCAGGGCACTCATCAGGAACACTCTGATCCCAGAGCAAGCATCGGTAACCATTTTCTTCCTACTCACAGCCTTTCCAAGGGAATTCGGAATACGGCTCTGCTGTCAGTTTTATTTTCTGCCCAGAGCCCTACTAAAATGAACTCTGCTGTTTAATATTTTAAACATGTAAATAGCAAAACTTCATCCATGCTCTTGATATCAGGATCTGGCAATGCCTTGGAGGACCCAGAAGCTAAGGGGCAGGATGGAGTTCAGACAATGGTTTCTGTCCCACCCCCCCCACCCCCACCCCCACCCCGAAGGCATGTGGCAGGGTGGCTGTCATTTAGGAAGCCA
The DNA here is from genome assembly GCF_000442215.2 of Lipotes vexillifer. Lineage (NCBI taxonomy): Eukaryota > Metazoa > Chordata > Mammalia > Artiodactyla > Lipotidae > Lipotes > Lipotes vexillifer. The sequence goes on from NW_006769244.1 coordinate 837,042, forward strand.
GGTGTCAGCCCTGGGCTTGTAAGCTTTTGTGTCCAAGCTAGCCTTCTAAGCCTGTTCAGGATCTGTCTCTGGTGGCAACAAAGAAATGAAGCAGGGGAGCCCCTTAATCCCCAGTTTTGGAAGCCCCTGCTGATCAGAGGTGAAAGAAGGGGGCTGCTGCCTTGGCCAGGGCATACCCGGGTGAAGGCGTAAGGCCCTAGAAAAATGGACAAAATACCACACCAGGGGACTAAATAGGAACAGGTAGGATTTTACAAAGCAATGCAAACGTGATTCCTTTTTAAGGAAGGGAAAGGTATGCTTGAGGAAGGAG
>NW_006769244.1:837465-868825 GCF_000442215.2 Lipotes vexillifer
GAAAGAGATCCTTGAGAAAGGAGATACACACACACACACACACACACACACACACACACACACACACACACGAAAACATCAGTGTTCATGCAGTAGCAGCCTAGGGCCATAGGCAAGTATCCTTAGCAAGTGGAAGTAAATCGCACCAGGTAGAGTAGAGGGAAGGGGTGGTAAGGGGGTCCCCAAGCCTCCTAGGTAACCCCGGAGCCGCCTAACCAGGCCCTGTGCTCCTGCGCTCTGAATCGGCTCATGCTGTCACTCGCCAAGATCCTTTGGAATGCCGTTGGAGATGCAGGACGGTTTTAGAAACAGGAAATTGCAAGTGTGCTTCTTAAAATACTTCAGGCTGTGTGTGTGAGAAAGGGGAGGGGGTCTGTGTCGATAAGGGGAGGCCTTGTGTGGATGTACCCAGGCAGGCTAGTGGGCATCGGGTTGGCCTTGCCTAGCTGGCTCCTGTCTGCAACACAGGCACCTTGTTCTGCATGGCCATTGCCCTAGAATGGCAGAATCAAGAGTCCTGTCTTTTCTTCTCCGGCTTCTCTTGCATCAGGGAAAGCGGTTGTGTGCGGGTGCTCAGGAATGTAAACATATGCATTTTAATATCCCTGGCTCCCCCCACAGTCAGTGAGCTGTTTCCTCCCCCCAGGTGGAAAAAGGATGGCGGCCCTCTCTGACATGCTGGTTAGTCTGAAAACAGACCGCTACATGCATAATGAAGAGGCTCAGAGGAGTCAATCTGCATGTTAAAATGGTGTTTAGCAGCCCAGGCTGTCACACAACATAATTTGAAGATGAATGCGCATCCATCGCTGACGGGCAGGGTCCCCGGCTAGGAGGATTACCTGTCTGCTCGCTGCAGCGGGGCTTCCGAGGGGCCACGGGTTCACACCGCCACCCCCCAATCTGTGAGAGGCCAGTGAGCCGTCTCCTGGCCCTGCCCAAATTTGCACGATCAGATGGATGCCAAGAGGCAGTGTGAGCTAGCAAGGAGCAGTTAAGGAAGTGGCTATTGATCCCAACGGAAAGACACGGGACTTTCAGCACGCTGGGGTCCAGGGGCTGCAGGCGATAACAAAGGAAAGTGTTCCACTTGACTCTTAGACGCAGAAAAGCCAGCGCTGAGCAGCCTGGCACTGGCAGGTGCCGCCCACCATGCAGCTTGGGCTACAGCCGCTGCCCCCGCCGCCGCCACAGTTCCCAGCCAGTCGCGGCCTTTGCAGGAATGATGTGTAGACGCCACTTTTGTCTCTGAACATTTGACAGCCATTAGGACCTGACTCCAGGGGCAGGACATCACACCAACACAAGAATGCTGGAGAAATGAGGTTAGAGCAGAGAAATTAGCCATCTGCCGGACGCAGACTGCCCTGGACGTGGCATTTACGTAGGAACAACAGGCTACACGTGTCCATTGTCCTGTGCCACAGCTAGTCGGAGCACAAAAGGGCTTATAAGGAACACATTGACTTTAAGGCCCTTGGACTCAGGGAGGCTGCATGTGCCCTTTTTTTCCCCCCCACAATTCTAAATGCCTGATGGAGCTGCAGCTAAACGCCAAGCCCTGGGGAAGGATTCGTATTAGCTGGAGGTTTTATGCATTGCTCCCTTCTTGAGGCTCCCAGACACTGGAAATAGGCAGCCTACAACCAAATTTGGAACCTAGGAAAGAGAAGCAAATAAAACTGTAAGGTCCTACTTGGGATGTCTCAAATCCCCATCTGAAAGATAGAGGGGAAGACTGCTTTTAGGTAAGAAATGATTCAGAATTGAGCCCTGGACATGTTCCAGCCACGAACAGCTGAGGGGTTGACAGCAGAGACCTCTGTTTAAAGTGAAGCCTCTCCCCCAGATGCTGTGGGTTCCAGGCACACACACCCCTGGGCCCTGGCCACCTCCTCCACAATAAAAGAGGGCAGCCCACAGGTGCTCCTGGGCTGGACTGTGCCATTCAGTACAGACTGACTGAAAGAGGTGTGAGGAAGGCTCACCTCCACTTAGCCTGTGTATTGCCCTTCCTGAGAGCCTGTTAAGATGGGGAGAGCCGTCCAAGTCTTTTCTACAGAGGTATGTGAGCCAACACTTGTTTCTGTGTCCACGTGAACTCTAAATTTTACTGTGCCAGGTTGGCCTACAAGTCACTTAAATTCTTCCAAAAAATGTTTTGGCTGATTATTTTTTAAAGCTGATTTATGAATTGGGCAGATCTAGCCTTAATTTGGAATGTCATCATTTTTCCTCTCCCTTCCACATGCCACCACATGATCTCAATGTTCGTGTCCTGTAGTGCAGTTCTCCCTGGGACTCAGCATCCTCCTGCCTCCAGTCAGATTCAGCTTCCATTGGACCAAAGGGATAATCGAATATATTATCTAATCAAATGACATAAACGGGGTGCTGGCACGTGGGGGAAATGCTGTGAAGGGATTTTGTCATCGTTACTATTTTATGCTGTTCGTTTTACTCAATTGCCTTGACCTTTGGGTGCCAGATATTTTCTCAAGTTTTTCAGAAAAGGCAGCATCACCAATACCCACGTGGTCTAGACATGAAATAAGCTTGGCTTGTGTTCAGTGTCCTGGAAGTAAAACCAAACTTCACTGCCTATGGGGTGGCGTGAGTCTTTTACCTCAGTTTGCCCACCTATGACATTAGAACAATAATAGCTAATCCTGCCTAATGCAGGAAAACAAATGAGGCCTGTGCAGAGAAAATAGCCATAATGGGTGTGCAGTGCAGCTTCTATGGATGAGTGCTTCAAAATCATTAGAATCAAGCTCTTACCATAAATCCAATCTAGTAGTAGAATTGGGACTTCGAGGTTTATCAAATGTCAAGACCCTGAAGTTTACCAAATTTAATCACCACACCTCAACCTTGCAAACTGTAGAACTCCCCAGTTTTATATCAATTTGTAAGTATAAAGGGCTTTCCCATTTACTGTTCACACCCCAAAAGTTCAGCAACTGAGTTGTACAGAATAAATTCTGATCCAAATTGGAAAGAGTTGATTTCCATTATTTCTTTGTCTATGTTTGTCTTCAGCCCTTTAAGCCTATTATAACAGTTATTTTAGTCTTTTTCTAGTATACCCAATGTCTGTAATTTCTCAGGGATAGTTACTTTCAATTAATTTTGTTCCTTTCAATGCACCATACTTCCTGTTTCTTTGTATGCCTTGTGATTTTTTTTTGTTGTTATCAAAAACTTGATGTTTGAATATTATAGTGTGGTATCACTGGAGATTAGATTCTTGCCTTTCTCCAGGGTTTTCTAGGGGCTTTATGTTTGTTTTATTATAATTATTGAAGGCTGTAGTAGTCCATTTCTTTAGTTTCTTTTCCAATCTGTTTTTGAGAAGATTCATTCCTTGTCATGTGTTGTCACTGAGGTCTGTGTTCCTTTAGCTCACGTTCACCTAACGTTTTTTGTTGGTTTGTTTTGTTTTGTTTGTTTGTTTTTTGTGGTACGTGGGCCTCTCACCGTTGCGGCCCCTCCCATTGCAGAGCACAGGCTCCGGACGCGCAGGCGAAGCGGCCATGGCTCACAGGCCCAGCCGCTGCGCGGCACGTGGGATCTTCCCGGATCGGGGCACGAACCCGTGTCCCCTGCGTTGGCAGGTGGACTCCCAACCACTGTGCCACCAGGGAAGTCCTAGGGTGTTTCTGGGTTTTATTTTTTTGATGATGATGTACAACACATTTTGAGGGCAGTAAGTAAATTAAGAACTTAGAATTCATAATATGCAATGCAAGCAGCATTCAGAGACTAAGGCATTATGGGTAAGAAGTTAGTGGAACCAGTTGTAGTTATTGCTGAGCATCGAAATTATGATTTCAATGACTGCCCTAGAAGCAAAGGTTAATTCTCAGAGCCTCTGTAGTTCTTCGTCATCAGAAAAGGGAGACACATGCACAGCCCCACAGAGTATGAAATGCATCTCTGTCAGGGATCATAGGTGATGAACAATGAAAAGGTAGCAAACACAGGGTAAAGCGTTCCATGTGCCTTCTCAGTTTGGTAGAATAAAAGCACAGGGTAGGCTTCCACTGAGAAATCTGAGGTTCGTTCAGAGTCCTTGGTTTGAGGTTCCTTGAGCTGTGTCACAGATTTGTGGTACCCGCATTTTACATAGATGTATGGCACCCAGGAAATTCTCAAAATCTAAGAGACCCAATTCTCTTCATCACCACGAAGGTGTGAAGATTTCAGTAGCTGTGAACAGAGGAAGGAAGGGTCTCTTGGCACCAAGTGAGTTTTCTGGATCAGGGCCATGTGATACAACTTTCTGGGATATAAAAGATGTCCTTTATCTGCATGGTCCCATGCAGTCGCCACTAGCCACATGTGGTTATGAACACTCGAAAAGTGGCTAGTACCGCTGAGGAACTGAATTTTTTATTTAATTTTACTTAAATGCAGATAGTGGCACTGCTTTGGATAGCCTGGCTCCCGATTTTCATGTGCTTCTTAAGAAGCTTGGAAGTCTGAAACAGCAGCGCCTCAGCTGGCCTGGAGGCACAAAAACAACAGAGTCCGCGAGCTGACAGAGAACAGCACTTTACATGGGCGACATATGGCTTGTGCCCTCCAAAATAAACTAAAACGGATCTGTGACAGAGGAGGGGAGAAGTCTTTCCCTGTTGGCCTCCCCTCCTCCACTCATTCTAATTGCAGAGAGTGGAGAAGGGGCCAATGTAGTCAAGCCTGGTTATTGTCAAGCTCAATCTGCCAGGACTTTTATTTTCCAATAAGCAATCTGGCCAGCTGTGGCTAAAAATGAAATCACCAAAGCAGACAGTCCCTCGTCCGTCCTCCAGTTATTGATTTATAAAGAATCCAGCCCATGTTCCAGTCTGTCGTCATATCCTATGCTTATATGTATTGCTAGCAAATCCCAGGATACAGATATAGCCCAAGAAATACTTCTTGAAATAGACAGCAGGTATTAACTTGTATTTCTAAATTTAAGGAGATTTCACTGGCCTTTCTTAAACATGTTAGAAACAATGTTAAATATAAACAATCAGGGCTATAAGCCTTAAAAAACACAATTAAAATTGTGACCACTTGGAGGGGTTTTTTTTGGGGGGGGGTCATAAAGTATTCTTTAAATTAAATTTCTAAATTTACTTCAGTTATCTTCAATTATTATCAGCCACCTGATTATAACACTTTGAGATTTTGAACTGAAGGGCAGCAAAGCCTACTAGAAACCTGCGAGAGTCTGCATTCTGTGAGGTCTATGAGTCAATCAATCATTAACATTTACACAGCTCCCCCTCCCCTGCCCACCCCCGTCAAAGGCTGCCCTTGGCTCTTCCGGGACATTAAGGGCAAAAATAAAATTGAAACTGTTGACCCTGATCTTAAAGCCTTGGCTAACTGGCTGGGGCAATGGAAAGTCATTGCATGCAAGGCCTGCAGAAATCTTGCAACCATGTCTTCCAGTGGTCCTTCCCATCCCTCCTTAGTCCAATTCTGAATCAGAGATGTGGAGGGATAAATTGGGAGATTGGGATTGACATATACACACTACTATATATAAAATAGATAACTAATAAGGACCTACAGTATCACACAGGGAACTCTACTCAATATTCTGTAATGACATATATGGGGAAAAAATGTAAAAAAGAGTGGAGATATATATATATATATATATATATATATATATATAGAGGGAGGAGATACTGGGATATCTATATCTATATCTATATATCTATATCTGATTCACTTTGCTGTACAGCAGAAACTAACAACATTGTAAATTGACTCTACTCCAATAAAATTTTTTTTTAAAAAGTAGACGAGGTGACATAGATTTATGATGACTCACAGCATTTCCTATGGTAACTTAAAATCACTGGGGCCTTATAAATGTTATGGAAGCAGAGCTGTGGACTCACTTTCAGGAAGAGTAAGGGAGCAGCTGAGCCCCTCATGACTCTTTATGAAGTAAAAAGGGAATAGATATCTCAATTCATCCTAACGGGTGATCCAGCTCAATAGTTTTTGAGTGGGGGGCAGTGTATCTTACATCCCCATGCTTCTCTCCTTCCACTGTGACTGTCCTCCAAGACCCAAGGTCAGCCCTCAGTGCTTTTTCCTTTGCTCAGGGAAACGCTCCTAAAATTCCCTGGCCCTAGTAAGGATGATGCCCCACTGGTTTTACTCTTCTCTAGGACCTCAATGGAGTAGGCTAGGCCCCCTCTCCACTTCAAAGATACATAGCCCTGTGAATCTCTGACCAAAAGATCATCTCGTCCATTCACAGCAGTTTCTTTTTCTCATCTCCAGCTCTCTTGGGATATAACAACCTCCTTTTATAGTCAACCTATCCTTTATTCAACCAATATTTATTGCATTACTTGCAATGCGTCAGGTACCTGTTTGAGGCTTGAGGACACCATTGGGAAAAAGATAAAGTCCCCACCCTCAGACTGTGCATGGCTAGTGGCTGGAGAAGGCCTGCAGAGGTGACACTTGAGCTGAGGCCCGATTGACAAAAAGGAGCCAGCTGAGTGAAGAGGTCAGACAAGAGTGTTCCAGGACGAGGAAGCAGCAGGTGCAAAGGTGGAACGAGGCTGGCTTGTTCAGGAACATCAAGGAAGTCAGTGTGGCTAAAGTGAGCAGCAGGGAGACAGGGATGGAGGAGGTGATAAGGCCCCAGCAGTAAACAGGAGCCAGGTGATGTAGAGCCTTGAAGGCCATGGTAAAGAGGATGAGTTATTCTAAGCGTGATGGGAAGTCTTTGGATGGTGCTGAGCAGGGGAGCAACATGGTCTGATTTATGCTCTAAAAAGCAGCCCTATGGAGAATGGATTGAAGGAGGATACAAGGATCCTCCTGGCTTGAGTCCAAGCAAGTGATGCTGATGGCTTGGATGGGGAAGGTAGTGGTGCAGTTTGAAAAGTGGGCCAATTCAGACTTTGTTCTGGAGGTTGAGCTGACAAGATCTGCTGAAGGACTGGATTGGGGTGGGTAGGGAAAGAAGGACCTGTGAATGATTCCTAGGACTTTTCCTTGGCCAACAGGGTCAGTGTTGGTATTGTCTACTGAAATAGAGGAGGCATCATGAGTGTCAGGAGTTGGGGGGAAAAAAGAACAGAAATTCTGTTCTGGACATGTTAAGTCCAAGATCCATATTAGCCTGCATATAGTACTTATTATCCTGCCTTTCCCTGAATTCTTCCTTCTAGGCAACTGAACGTGCTCCAGTTTGGGGTTTTTTTTCTATTCTAATTTTATTGACTTGAGTCCTTCCTCTTCCTCTTTCTTTTGATGAGTCTGGCTAAAGGTTTATCAATTTTGTTTATCTTCTCAAAGAACCAGCTTTTAGTTTCATGGATCTTTGCTCTTCTTTTCTTTGTTTCTATTTCATTTATTTCTGCTCTGATCTTTATGGTTTCTTGACTTCTACTAACTTTGTGTTTTTGTTTGTTCTTCTTTCTCTAGTTCTTTTAGGTGTAAGGTTAGATTGTTTGAGATGTTTCTTCTTTCTTGAGGTAGGATTGTATAGCTATAAACTTCCCTCTTAGAACTGCTTTTGCTGCATCCCATAGGTTTTGGATCATTGTGTTTTCATTGTCATTTGTCTCTAGGTATTTTTTGATTTCCTCTTTGATTTCTTCAGTGATCTCTTGGTTATTTAGTAATGTATTGTTTAGCCTGTATGTGTTTGTGTTTTCTTACATTTTTTTTCCCCCGTAATTTATTTCTAATCTCATAGCGTTGTGGTTGGAAAAGATGCTTGATATGATTTCAATTTTCTTAAATTTACCAAGGCTTGATTTGTGACCCAAGATGTGATCTATCCTGGAGAATGTTCCGTGTGCACTGGAGAAGAAAGCGTAATCTGCTGTTTTTGGATGGAATGTCCTCTAAATATCAATTAAATCTATCTGGTCTATTGTGTCATTTAAAGCTGTGTTTCCTTATTAATCTTCTGTCTGGATGATCTGTCCATTGGTATAAGTGAGGTGTTAAAGTCCCCCACTACTATTGTGTTACTGTTGATTTCTTTTTTTTATAGCTGTTAGCAGTTGCCTTATGTATCAAGGTGCTCCTATGTTGGGTGCATATATATTTATAATTGTTATATCTTCTTGGATTGATCCCTTGATCATTATGTAGTGTCCTTCTTTGTCTCTTGTAACATTCTTTATTTTAAAGTCTATTTTATCTGATATGAGTATAGCTACTCCAGCTTTCTTTTGATTTCCATTTGCATGGAATATCTTTTTCCATCCCCTCACTTTCAGTCTGTATATGTTCCTAGGTCTGAAGTGGGTCTCTTGTAGACAGCATATATATGGGTCTTGTTTTTGTATCCATTCGGCAAGCCTGTGTCTTTTGATTGGAGCATTTAATCCATTCATGTTTAAGGTAATTATCAATATGTATGATCCTATTACCATTTTCTTAATTGTTTTGGGTTTATTTTTGTAGGTCCTTTTCTTCTCTTGTGTTTCCCACTTAGAGAAGTTCCTTTAGCATTTGTTGTAGAGCTGGTTTGGTGGTGCTGAATTCTCTTAGCTTTTGTTTGTCTGTAAAGCTTTTGATTTCTCTGTCGAATCTGAATGAGATCCTTGCCAGGTAGAGTAATCTTGGTTGTAGGTTCTTCTCTTTCATCACTGTAAATATATCATGCCACTCCCTTCTGGTTTGTAGAGTTTCTGCTGAGAAATCAGCTGTTAACCTTATGGGAGTTCCCTTGTATGTTATTTGTCATTTTTCCCTTGTTACTTTTAATAATTTTTCTGTCTTTAGTTTTTGTCAATTTGATTACTGTGTGTCTCGGCATGTTTCTCCTTGGGTTTATCCTGCCTGGGACTCTCTGTGTTTCCTGGACCTGGGTGGCTATTTCCTTTCCCATGTTAGGGAAGTTTTCAACTATAATCTCTTCAAATATTTTCTCGGGTCTTTTTCTCTCTCTTCTCCTTCTGGGACGCTTATAATGCGAACATTGGTGCATTTAATGTTGTCCCAGAGGTCTCTTAGGCTGTCTTCATTTCTTTTCATTCTTTTTTCTTTAGTCTGTTCTGCGGCAGTGAATTCCACCATTCTGTCTTCCAGGTCACTTATCTGTTCTTCTGCCTCAGTTATTCAGCTATTGATTCCTTCTAGTGTCTTTTTCATTTCAGTCAGTGTATTGTTCATCTCTGTTTGTTTGTTCTTTAATTCTTCTAGGTGTTTGTTCTTTAATTCTTCTAGGTCTTTGTTAAACATTTCTTGCATCTTCTCAATCTTTGCCTCCATTCTTTTTCTGAGGCCCTGGATCATCTTCACTATCATTATTCTGAATTCTTTTTCTGGAAGGTTACCTATCTCCTCTTCATTTAGTTGTTTTTCTGGGGTTTTATCTTGTTCTTTCACCTAGTGCATAGTCCTCTGCCTTTTCATCTTGTCTATCTTTCTGTGAATGTGGTTTTTGTTCCACAGGCTGCAGGATTGTAGTTCTTCTTGCTTCTGCTGTCTGGCCTCTGGTGGATGAGACTATCCCAACTTTCTCTTTAAGCCCCTTGTTACCTCTCATGAGTCTCCCTGCACGTGGAGAATCTGGTCAGTCCCCCTCCAAAACGCTTCCTGTATTTGAATACTGTTTGTGTCACCTCTTAACCTTTTTTGCTCCAGGATAAACAACCCAATTCCTTTCATCTCACTTTGAGGCCCCTTTTTCTAGCCTTTGAATCATGGCTGTTGCTGGTCTCTGGGTCCTCACCAGTTTTCTCCATGTCATTTTGTAAATGCCAGAACCAAAGCAGGACACAGAATATCAGCCTAATGCCGATCAAACAGAGGACTGTTTCTTGCTCTTTGTTAGTTGCTTTTTTAGCCACCCCACCCCTTTTTTCCACAAACCCCTTGACTTGGATCCTTGGTCCACCTGTGATCTCTTCCCCTTTGCTTCTGTCTATACCTGTGCTTTGCCATCCAGTGTTTGTGTCTCTTGTTTGGGGATTTAAGGGCTCCACTTTACAGATATCTGCTTTGGGTGTATTTCCATCCTGCTTTTGTAGGAGTCATCCAAACACAATTCAGGGTAAGACGCTACTGGAAAACCTCTGCCAGAATGGCTGGTAGCCTGGCAGCACCCTGCACTTTTTCCAGTAGTGGCCAGTAGCTTCTTTATTTTTCTTTTATCTATCAATGTGCATCTTCAAAGTGCTTTCTAATCTGTTATCTGCTGAGTCACTTCCTTGACCCTCTCAAGAAAGGTTCAAAAGAAAAACAAAAGCAGAAGTGGGTGTGGGGTTTCTAGGGTCCTGTAGGCAAGACAGCAGCCACTCTGGATGTGATCTGACCTCAAATAGATCTCTTTAGACATGTCAGCATGTTTTAGTTCTTGCTAGACAAATCGCAACACTTCTGCCATAAAATACAACAAAAATGAATATTCCAAAATAAAATTAGAGCAAAATACCATAAATTAACTGCAAATGATATCAAAGAACTGTTGATTTACGAAATAATCATTCTTTCAACCTAGATGAATTGGAAAATTGTTTATGCAGATCCGTTTATCATTTTGCCTTGGGTTAATACATTCACATTTGGCATGCTATTTGGTGGAAAATATTTATGTAAGTAAGATTTTCATCTCCCATAAATAAGTTAAATGGCAGAGGAAGAAACAGAGCTTCTCATGTTCTCTTTGGCTCTGCCCTTATTTCCCTGAGATGGGGAAAGGTGCCGAGTCTTCTAATAGCCACGAGCTCTACCTTCAAGGTTAAAGGAAACTGAAATATTTCCTAAGCAGTTGGAACTATAAGATGCTCTCAGCTAAGCTGAATGTAGCGGGCTTTTGAGGGAACCCTAAGTACAGTGGAAAAACAGGACGCCAAAGGATGTCCACCGTGCCTTTCACAGAGTCAACACATGATAACAACTCTTTGATTTGATATCGGGGGAGGATGTAAACGGTCACAATGAAACCAGGATGTGTTGGAAAATAACATGCAAACTGGAGATCAAGCAGAAATTGAACAGAATCATTCTCTTGCCAGAACTACTGCAGTCAGCTGCTAACTGTCCCTTCTTTGGTTTTCCAGCCTCATAGCCCATGGTTTCACCTGGGAGATTGTAAACTCCAGTTTCATTCCTCATCCTTAATTTAGCTAGACAGAGCTTTGAAATGGCAACTAAATTACCTTTTGGTGAAATCAGATCTTCCCTACTGGCATCAAGCAGAGAGGAATCCAGACCCCGGGGGCCGGCTAATGCACCCCAGCAGCTCCTAGTCACTCTCCTGGAGCCCAGAGAGGGTGTAGGACATTAATAGGGTTACTCATATCCTTTGGCCCCCCGCAGTTTATCCTGTAGGGGGTTACGCTCTGCACAGGCTTTTCTCTTCTGACTGCCTGCCTAGCAGAAGTTTGCTTGGGGCAGTAAAATGTTTATTACCTGTTTATTGTGTGAGTAACTGCAGTCTAGGAGGGGGAAATATTTACCGGTTTACTAGGGCAATGAAAATAGGATTAAGAGTTCTCAGGGCCGAGGAAGGAGCAGTATAAAACCCAAAGAATCATCTACCATGCAGCCCGGAGAAGCCCAGGTCCCCCTGCATTATCCTTTCATTCTAGTCATGGTGGCTTTTCCTCTTATTCTCAGACCCGTGTAATTCACCATTATGGATTTGGAGATTGCTGGTATTCTAAAGGTAAGTCTTTCCCCAAAGAGAGTTTGGCTAGTATCCCAGGTGGAGCTATCAAATTGCACCAAAAGACAGGTCATCGACCTGGCTAACGTTTACATGCACATTATTTCTCTTTCCTCCAAAGTAAGTTACAAACAGCTTCATTTCCCCCAAATTTGCAGTGTGGAGATTCAATAAAATATCATGTAACAGTTCAAGCCATCCTACAACCAACATTTGCACTGAATTCAGTTATCATGGCTTAGGCAATTCATCTCTTAAGATTTAAGAATTACTAGTAGAAATCTTCCATTAACTCTTCAGCATGACTTTCCTCCTGCCGTCCTCCCCTCCCTTGCCTCTTTTCCCTTCTTAGGAGTCTTTCTGTCTTGATCATTCAGGAACAAAGCAGAATTTAAATCCTGTTTCATACATCACAAAATTATACTTAGCAATCTCTGAAGCTAAAATACCAGCATCTTCTAAAAGGCTGTCATTCTTAGAAGTGGGCTACAGGATTGAGCCCTAATTACTTTTGGAATCTACTATTGTCTCTCCATTCATTTGTTCACTTATTCATTCACTCACTTATTCATTCATTCACTCGCTCTTTTCATCCTTTTGACAACTATGGATTGAACGGCTACTGTGTACCAACCACAGTGCTAGGATGGCCAGGTGTGGTTTTGGATTCCGTTTGTTTTAAATTCCAAAACTTGAAAAGTGTTTCAGAAGTAAAGGGCACAATTGGAAAGAATCCATATTATGTGACTTCACAGTGGTCCTGTCGTCGTAATTTCTCATCAAGTTGAACATTTCTCTTCTTAGCCATCACCTCAAGGTGCTCTTTTCAAGTCTGAGGTCCAAATCTGTCAAGGTGCTTGTGTACAATCCATACAACGTGGATTGAAGGGTGGGCGATTTGGCAGTCATTTCATCAAGAGGATACCTGTAAACAGTTTTAGCAAATCATTCCGGCTCCACCAAGGCACTCTGCGCTTAATATGAATTGCTGGTGTTATTAATTGGGGAACTTCAGGGTCCCCCTCTTATTCTGTTTGGCACAAGCCTAACTTCTGTTCCCATTACACTGAGCCTTTGGGCAATATGCTAACTGTAACCCCACCCTCACCCCCATCTCTGCCGGCATTCTTCTTGTGTAGTAGCAATGATCCATGCACACATACACATTCCTGAACAGTGAAGAATAAACGCTAGGGTGGTAGAAAACCGCTGCATCCACCAGCACGGGCAGGCATTTATCCTCGTGAGGATTGTGATTCCCTGGTCCTTTAGTGATAGCCTTCTCTAGGGTTGAAGAACCTAAAGCATTGGGAGGGATTTAAGGTCTATGATCTGATGAACACCAAGATGAAGGGTGAAAAGGCTCAGCAGTCATTTCCGTGACATCAGATATCAGGATGCTTGGGATGTGTAGACCATTGTGAAGATGACGGACTCTTTGACCTTTATCTGTTTGTCATCATGAGCACCCTGCCAGCCAATAAGTTTCAGAGCTGGAATTAAGGCTAAGAGTCCCCAAGTTCGTTGTTGGTTCTGTCCTCAGCTTCTGGACTTCAGATTTATAGACTGGTTTTCTTGCTGCTTTTTACAAGCTACCAATAAAATTTCTGAGTGTACACTTAGACTTTTGAAAATGTAGTCTTTGATATATTAAAGCTGGTTTTGCTGTAATATTATCATAGGATTATAGAGCTGGAGGAAATGTAATACATTACTTCAGGGCTGGGACCCTCTACTCACACTTGAATCCTTTCTACAGTATCCTTGCTAAGTGGTTTTCCAGCCTTTACTTGAACACCTCCAGTGATGGAAAATTCACTAACCCATTCCATTTGGGGACAGCTTATTCTTTAAGGCCTGCTATAATACATGTAAAAGTTAATGGAGGGGGCTTCCCTGGTGGCGCAGTGGTTGGGAGTCCGCCTGCCAGTGCAGGGGAGGCGGGTTCGTGCCCCGGTCCGCGAAGATCCCACATACCGCGGAGCGGCTGGGCCCGTGAGCCATGGCCGCTGAGCCCGCGCGTCCGGAGCCTGTGCTCCGCAACGGGAGAGGCCACAACAGGGAGAGGCCCGCGTACCGCAAAAAACAAGTTAATGGAGGGCCAATAATGTTACGATAACTTCTTTAAAATGTCTGTGAATTGGCTGAGCAGGAACTATAGCTGAAGAACTGTAATGTCCTTTTTTTTTGTTTGTTTGCTTGTTTTAAAGAGTAAAGGGAGGTTAAAGACATAACAATGATTCCTAAACCTCAGTGTGCAAAAGAATCACCAGGTGAGTGAGCTTTCTCAGAATGAAGATTCTCAGGCCCCATTTCTGTGATCCAAGTCTGGAATCTCCAAAGCACCTACAGCTGATTCTGGTACACATGGTCTCTCTGAACCACCTAATGAAGAAACTCTGGCCTAGGCTGGGAAATTTGGACTCTGATAAAACTAAGGAGTCCCTAAGAAATCTTTGACATCTTCTGTTTCCTCAACCAGAAAATTATTCCCAGCAGCTGAACTCTGGAGGCATAGTATGTAGATTAAATAGTGTTTTTACTCATTATTTTACATCCTATGGCCCCAGCTACTGATATAGGAAATAATGATTTGGATTCGAGTGAATCTTCTTTCCAGTGTCTGCTGATGGGCAGAATGTATTGGAGCATATGGGCACCAATGCTCACAGAATCTTTTCCCTCTTCCAGGGAAGGCAAGGTCGTCTTCACTAGTTGACATTCTGTTTATGCATTTAGTCTTAAATTGGCTGCACAATGGAATAGTCAGGACAGACACTGCAAAAAGAGTCCCTTTGGATTGTGAGAGCTCTTTATACACAGGCCTATCAGCCCATCACGTGAGGCTCAATCTTAGAAGAGCTCTGAGAAACGGCAGTGATTCTTGGACCCATCACAGCGTATAATCGGTCTAGATGACGGCTGCCCAAAGCCTTCCCCAAATAGAGCCTCTTTAAAGGAGAGGGGTTGCGGTCCTTCTGTCTGTTATGCAGATGTATTATGCAGCATAATACATCACTGTCATTTTATTAACTGAAGCTGTAACTTTGGGTGAAGACTTCATGGATGGAGAACTCTCTAGAAGGAAAGTGTGGTAGGGATCCTTCATGGCAGGTCTTTCTATGAGGCATCCTTGCCACCAGCCCTGCTAGAGAATTTTCTAAAGCACACTGCACATCCAGTCAGTAGTCCTGTCACCACCTCTGGGCAGCCTTTCCCACCCAGTTTTGTCTCCCTAGTCCTGCACACTCACCCTTCCTGCTGAGCCTTTTTTTTTTTTGCTGAGCCTATTTTGCTTTACAAATATACACTGCAGCCATATCCTTTCAAGAGAGACTTAGTCTTACATCATTTACTTTATTGTGGAGCATTTTGCCAGGAGCCAGAAGATCTTGAGGGTCTTGGGAGTTCACCTTTGGGCTGATGGCAATTGAACTAACCCTAACAAGAGGCCAGCAGTTGGCTGGCTTCACCCCAAGGAAGAATCCAAAAAGGGAGGCTCAGACGCTTTATTTTTAGGAACAAAGAGCAACTTTCCAACTGAGTGCCTGCCTGGCCCTCTGACATCAGGATCCTATCCCGTCCTTCATCCCAACCGCGACCAGTCTCTTCCTCCACCCTCTATATCAGGTCCCTTAGGACCTCGGGAGGGGCTTGTTACCAGGGACACAAACAGATAGTCCTTAGTGAGTTAAGTACTAAAGTGGGGACGGTCTTTTCCTTCCCCATCCGTAGGAATAACTGCTAGACTCTGAGAGCTTCCACCCTAAGCCCATTGAAGCCAGAAGGGTCCAAAGATTTTTCCCCAGTACCATTATTTACTTTATTCATATTCAGAGATAATGAAAATATTTCTCAGGATGTCTCTGAATCCTCCTGAGAAAAGGAGCCTTGACATGGAAGGTCTTCAGCACTCAGATTTTCTTGACCGTTAATAAGCATCATATATACATGTAAATTTTCCTGGTGATTATACTGTTAATATATTCACCTTGTGTAAGATACACCACTCAAAATGGGTTTCCTAGAAAAGTCTCGTTTCAGTCAACTAGAGAGTGTCACTGTCGTGCAGATGGCCTTCTCCCATGGATTACGGCACAATGTGCACAGGAAAGTACTTAGTGAAAGCAGCATTTTTTGTGTTCCATGTTGCTGAGATGTGTCCTCCGGAGAGCGTGTTTCAACTTACCTCACCTGCTGCTACATCAGGATTCAGGGGCCTCGGAGCCCCTCCAGTGTGAGGGAGGTGCCCACCCTCTGTGAGAGAAGGGCAGCCCACATGCAGCTCAGCAGCCACCCCGCCCCCACCCGCCTGCCCCCAGCTCCTGGCCGAGTCCTCAGAACCCAAGGGTCCTTTTCCAACCTCGGAGTTCTCCAAGCCTTTGCTAATGGTAGGGCCTTTGCTTCTGCTGGGACTTGGAATTCCTTTAGTGAATTCACCAGGAGGTGAGCTTCGGAAAAAGACTGGAATATTCTTCCTGAAACCACACTCTTACCAAAGCAGCCACAGCCAGGACTGGGCCTAACCACAACCCGGGGCTCCCCTTCTTCCACTCCCATAGTCATGGACACTTGTGTCAATGCTGACAGAGGCCAGGTGAATGTAAACCCTCTTGCCCTGTATTACCACCTGGGAGAAAAGAGCTGGGAAACACACTGTTGACCTGAGGGGAAAGAGGTTGTTGAAAGGAGATCGTCCAGCTTGGTGGTCCAAAAGCACCGCAGTAGCTCTCCGGCCTTGATTTTCTCGACCAAAACCCATCCATCTGCCAGGACCAAGTCACACCACAGCAGAGCTGGTTTCCACCTTGGCCACCAAGGCCACCTTCTCTCCCTCATAGTGGTACTAAGAGTAGGATCAGAATTCACACTGATATTGCTATATTTCATAAGCATTGGTAGAACAGTTTAAGGATCTGGTTTTGTTGTTTTTGTTTTTTTTGCAGTACGCGGGCCTCTCGCTGTTGTGGCCTCTCCCTTTGCGGAGAACAGGCTCTGGACACACAGGCTCAGCGGCCATGGCTCACAGGCCCAGCCGCTCTGCGGCATGTGGGATCTTCCCAGACCGGGGCACAAACCTGCGTCCCCTGCATCAGCAGGCGGACTCTCAACCACTGCGCCACCAGGGAAGCCCTAAGGATCTGGTTTTATTTACCATTCATAAGGAGGTACTTATGCATGTAAATACAACCGGGTGTTTATACTTGACTGGCAGAGCCCTCACTGTTATATTGTTAAGGCCAGAGTAATCGGAGCAATAATAAATACTGACATGTGGGAATTATAAAGCAACTTGTTTTCAGAGAATCAAAAATACTTTTCAGATATGTTACCTTTTACTAGAACCTGGATTCAGGCAAATCACTTAAACCATTGGCATAAGACTATCAAAAAATATACCTTTGGGGTGTCCCTGGTGGCGCAGTGGTTGGGAGTCCACCTGCCAATGCAGGGGACACAGGTTCTATCCCTGGTCCGGGAGGATCCCACATGCTGCGGAGCTGCTGAGCCTGTGCTCTGGAGCCCGCGTGCCGAGACTGCTGAGGCCCGTGTGCCTGAGCCCATACTCCGTGGCAGGGGAAGCCACCACAGCGAGAAGCCCGAGCACCGCATCGAAGAGTAGCCCCCGCTCGCCGCAACTAGAGAAAGACCACATGCAGCAACGAAGACCCAACGCAGCCAAAATTAAAAATAAATAAATAAATTTATTTTAAAAATAATACCTTTGATATGGTATCTTACAAAACCTATTACAGTGGTTTAGACACTAGGATTTTACAAGAGGACCTTTTTCTTGTGGTTGGGGAAATGATATAGACACCTTTGAATACAGGAGAGAGAGAGATAGAACTTTCTACGGATGGAAATAGTCTGAGTGGTGGCCTATCTGAATATTATCTGCTGTCATAAACAAACCCCCTACATTTCAGTGGAGGAACAGATGTTCATTTCTCACCTAACAGTCTGATGGGGGTGTCCTTGATCACCAGGGTAGCTCTTCTTTACATGGTGACACAGGAACACAAGTTTGTTCCCTCTTGGGCCTCTGCCCTCAGCAAGTTCCCAGAGTCCTCTGTATCCCGTTGGCAAGTGGAGGGAGGGAGGTGGGTGATGGAGAAGGCACCCCCTTTCTTAAACAACTCTGGCCAAAGGGACACCATTCACTTCCAATTACATCCCACTGGCCAGAACCAGTTTTTTGGCCCTAGCTAAACGCAAGGCATTCTGGAAACTGTGGTCTCTGCCAGGCTGCCCCCTTCCCAGTTGTGACTGTTCACTATGGACAGAGGAGCACAATGTTTGGGGGGCAGTAAGTTCTTTCTGCCACATGGACTTGGTTACTTATTTTAAAGTGATTTAGTACACAGGAGAATATGCAGGTTTGCAGAGGACACTTTATCACAACCAAAAATCAAACCCACATTATATAAATTCCAGAAGATCTGTTGGTTCTACAGTTGAGAAGTAGATAAGCAGCAGATGAAATTCATTGTGGAGAAACGGAAAGCAGTGTAGCTAGGGAAAATGATCCAAATTAGGTTGCACTAATGGTATAATATCCCAAGGTATGGGATTCCGTTCAGAACACACGCATGAGAGTCCTTCTGTACCATTGTCTGAAGACATGGATACAGGGGCAGCTGCTACGGCCAGAAAAACCCACCAAAATAACAGACATTATCTGGTGAAGGATTACAAATATATAACAAAATAATCTTGTTCAGAATTTTGACAGTCCTCATCTAGAATCTTACATGCCATTCTGGCTACTATATCTCAAGGAATAGCTAACCAGAACTAAAGAAGCTTCAGGAAGGAACCAAGTGATCAAAGGTGGTGGTCCGTAAGCTTTTTGGAGTCACAGAAGGCTTTGAGAATCTCAAAGAGAACAGCAAGCATGTGCACACACAACTTTGCATGCCATCTCACGCCCATCTGTGGCTCACTTGCGGTACTCAGACCAATGTTAAGAAACTTTGGTTTAAAACATACTATGTGAGAATAAATGTTAAAGTTTGGATTCTTCTGTCTCAATACAGAAAGACTGAGAGAAGCTGTATGTAATCAGATTCTTTTTTTAAATTACCAAGTGTGTGATGAGTGCCAACACGGACATTTTCACCAAATCCTGATGTAGTAAGACAAATCAGGAGGACCACCCTGAAGTTTGAGAGAGGCAAATTCAAAAAGAAAAAAAAAAATAGCATCACTGATTTACATGGCAGGTTTCATAAGATTATGAAGTTTCATTGACTTTTTTTTTAAGCATCACTTTTTAAAAATATTTATTTTTGGCTGCATTGGGTCTTTGTTGCTGCGCACGGGCTTTCTCTAGTTGTGGCAAGCGGGGGCTACTCTTCATTGCAGTGCGCGGGCTTCTCTAGGCACGTGGGCTTCAGTAGTTGCAGCATGTGTGCTCAGTAGTTGTGGCTCGCGGGTTCTAGAGCACAGGCTCAGTAGTTGTGGCACCACGGGCTTAGTTGCTCTGCGGCATGTGGGATATTCCCGGACCAGAGATCAAACCCGTGTCCCCTGCATTGGCAGGAGGATTCTTAACCACTGTGCCACCAGGGAAGTCCCTAATTTCATTAACTTAAGATGTGGTAAGGCCAGAATTACAAATAGCTTTTTTTTTTTAAATAAATTTATTTATTTACTTTTGGCTGCATTGGGTCTTCGTTGCTGTGCCTGGGCTTTTCTTTAGTTGCAGTGCGTGGGGGCTACTCTTTGTTGCAGTGCGGGGGCTTCTCATTGCGGTGGCTTCTCTTGTTGTGGAGCACGGGCTCTAGGCACGCGGGCTTCAGTAGTTGTGGCGCACAGGCTTAGTTGCTCCACGGCATGTGGGAATCTTCCGGGACAGGGCTTGAACCCATGTCTCCTGCATTGGCAGGCGGATTCTTCACCACTGCACCACCAGGGCTATTTCAAATATATTTTTTAAATGGCTTAAACCAATTTCATGGATGATAGATCTATGATGAGGGGTGTTAGAGAAAACTCAATGGTTTGGTGCGTGGCCCTAACCGTCTGAGGTTGACATCAACATTGACAGCCATCTTCCTTCACATGTCCCTCAACTTGTCCCTTGGTGCCACCAAAAGAGATTCAGTGCTGAGCTGAATGGATGGATGTGGGGCCTGACCCAGAGTGGAGTTTTTAGGTTAGAATTAATCACCTGCACCAACTGGAAAGTTGCTGTGCTGATGTCTTATTGTTTGTGTGTTTGTTTCTTTGGGAGGCAAAGAGATATAAATTGGTTTATGTAAGTGACCAAATTTGTATGCTAATGAAATGGGCAATCATGGTGATGTGTACACTTGTTATGTGTAGCCAAGACATTTTTGTGAGGGAGGGAGGACCGTGTATCATTACGTCCAGTGTTTCATATGTATATAAGTAAGTCCCCTACATACAAACGAGTTGTGTTCCCAGAGTGCGTTTTTAAGTCCAGTTTGTTCGCAAGTCCGACAAAGTTAGCCTAGGTACCCAACTAACACAATTGGCTATATAGTACTGTACTGTAATAGGTTTATAATACTTTTCGTACAAACAATACATTAAAAATCAAACACAAAAAATAAAGAAAACATTTTTAATCGTACAGTACAGTACCCTGAAAAGTACAGTAGTACAGTACCACAGCTGGCATCAGGGTCTGGCATCGAGTGAACAGGCAAGAAGAGTTACTGACTGGAGGAGGGAGAGGAGGTGGGAGATGGTAGAGCTGAAGGGTCGTCAGCAACAGGAGATGCAAGGCAAGCTGCAATTTCACTCACGACTGACGTTGATGGAACGCACGTTTGCATCTTTGAAAGTTCGCAACTTGAAGGTTTGTAGGTAGGGCACTTACTGTACTGAAGTACAGAAAGTAAGTAACTAGCTCAGCCTCACACATAAAATCTTGTGAAGCTCACCAGCTCCACTGGTTATAGAGCCAGGGTCCAGGGAGACAGTGTACCAGCAAACCTTGGTTGTTTCCTCCATTCTCCTCTTCTGCTGGGTGCCCTGCAACCAGAGCCTTCACCTCACCTTAACTCCATGTACCTCCTCGTCAAATAGAGTGAATGATTTCTGAAATCAAGCTAGAGGAAATGGTGTGCAGAAAAATCAGAGGGACTGAGAAGTTGCCCCTTCTATTGTTGTCCCCTGAAAAAACAGCTAAGGTCTGCCCTAAGGTGCCAGGCTTTATTTTGTAATGGTTTCTTGTTGTTCGTTGGAGGAACCCCAAGTTATTAGAAGTTCCCCTCACTGCCGTTATTTTGGCACCTACAGCTTAAAAAAAAAATCATGCATGAAGCAAGGTCACTGCTGAGTGCCTTACAAAGCAACCAGTGATGATCCCTTTGTGGTAGGAGAATAGGGAAAAAGATGCACGAAGAGGAAATACACGACACTCAGCCCGATGTTCAGCCCGTAGTAGGTTCTCAATAAACAGTTCGTCCTTCATTAATTGAAAAGATTATAGATGTCAAAGCATTTTCCAAATTAAAAAGCTGTGATATGATTTCCAATTTTTAAACCTCTCACTCCCTTTGCCATTTACTGCATACTCCAAAAAGTACCTTGAAGTGAAGGAGGCCACCCTTAAAATATTTTAGAGGGTGAAAATATAATTATTACATTGAAGTACTTTAGCCTACGTGTCATTTCTTTAACTTTGCACTTTCAAGCCCAGTAAAGGCAAAATCAGGGTAACGGGATGCCATTTTATAAAATGTTACAACTCCAATTACAGTTCCTTTCCTTCTTTATTTTAAAGACTAACAACATTAAGATAGTGTGAGAAAGGGACTTCTCTGGCCATCCAGCTGTTAAGACTCTGTACTCCCAGTGCAGAGGGTGCGGGTTCAATCCCCAGTCAGGGAACTAAGATCCCACATGCTGTCTGGTGCAGCCAAGAAAAAGAAAAGATAGTGTGGGAAAGAGGCAAGGGAAGCATTCATAATCCCACCATCCTAACACAACAAGTAATTTCAGTTTTTAATATTCCCTTCCAGATTTAGACAACACCCCTGTATATTTTTCAATCACCTCGGTTAAGTGATGGCTAAACAGCAGCTGTTAGTGGGGCTGCCTAAGAGAAGATGGGCATCTCTCGTCCTCCCAGCTAGAGCTAACCAGCCTGGGGGACCAGTCCCAGGGAGGCCCTGGGGATAACCTAGCTCCATTCACATCAAGGCTGGGCCCACATCTGCTTCGGTCCCTGCTTCCCAATGACTCCAGGCCCAACCCTGCTTTGCGAGCCACCCAGGAGCAGCTCCTGAAACAAGAGTAGAGCCAGCGATTATGACAAGGAACCAAGTCGAGGTTGAAAGCAAGCAGAAAATATCCTGTACCCTCTGCTGCTCTGAGCTGGGATGTGGGCATTGCTTTTACCTGCCTGAGATGGCTCTATCCCACAGGAGAACGCAATCTGTGTGCACAGCACTTTCTAATCACATGAGATGTGTTGCTGTTCCTTCCCTGCCTTGCCAGTAGAATGCCCAATCACAACAGCAAACGCATCCTCCATCAAGCTTCCAGCTTTTCAGATTCACAAAATGCTCTCGCCTGCATTAGCTTGTTCTATTGTTCTATCTCCACGACAACCTTAGTAGGTCATCAGGGTGCCCTGTTTTAGCTCCACATTCTAGGAAAGAGAAGTTGAGACTTGGGAACCTACTGTGTAGCACAGGGAACTCTACTCAGTGCTCTGTGGTGATCTAAATGGGAAGGAAATCCAAAAAAGAGGGGATATAGGTATACGTATGGCTGATTCACTTTGCTGTACAGCAGAAACTAACACAACACTGTAAAGCAACTATACTCCAATAAAAATTAATTAAAAAAAAATTGAGACTTGTGGAGGTGAGGCCACATCCTAGGAATGAAGTTCTTGAAAGAATGAATGTGAACTTGTGCTTGGATCCACTGGGCATTCTGGAAGGGGTAGTGGCCTGCTCTATCCACCGACACGCAATCACACATACTCACCCTTGTCCGTACTCAAGCAAGTGGCTCTGCCAGGCATGTGACACGAGTAAGTTGGGACCTTTCCAGCCGGGCATTAGTGAGCAGGACGTAGGGTTGCTGATGAGGGAGTCTGGCAAAATGATGTTTAAAAGTAAATGGTTTCTGCCCAAGATGGAAAGGGTTTGCTTGTCGGCAGGATGGCTTGTCAGCAGGACTACAGATCCAGGTATGCAATGTCTTTTTGGTGCTACCATTTCTGTCCTGCGTTATTAAAAAATAACATATTGATTACTGCCACTTCAGTTTACTTAGGGAAGCTATTTATTTTGGAAAAGTGGCAAAGGTAGGAAATTACTTCCTTCACTTTGGCATGGTTTCTCACCCTCTTTTGGGAATCTCAGAGCCCACCCTCTCCCCACTCACCGATTTCTTTGTAGGTTTAGAAAAGGAGTATAGCAGTTCAGTATTATTTTAGCAACAGAAGTGCTGCCACTTTGGCTATTTTTAGCCTGTCAGGTGCCCTCCACCTGCCATGAACTTGGTATAGTCAAGTGTTTAATTCAGCAGCCTCTCTCATTTGAAAGGGGGCCCGTTCCAGCCCTCTGACCACCATAGCTCCACGTTTACAGCTGCTTGTAAATTTCTGAACATGCAGCGATATCTTTAGTGGTGACTCCAGATACTTCCTGTTGAGCTGCAAGATGCAATCCTGCAAAAGCACACTGAGGCTAAATATACCCCCTCAGTCCAGCACTCAGCCAAATAAACAGGGGCAGCATCAACGTGATTTTTTAAAATCCAGTACTGAACAGGTTTTTTCAGTTAGATTAAGTAATTTTGGTGACTTGGGCAGTCCAAGTTATTCCACCTACCCGAGCTTTGAACACCAGGCTTCATTTTCTCTCCTGATTCAACATCCGACCAGAAGCTCAGGTACAGGGACCTATACCAGGTATGTTTTAATTCCGTGCGCCTCTCAGCCCCATACTGGTACCTGGTTAAACAGACGGCCGCACAGCAGCAGACTCAGGGCAGCTCCGTACATGTTCTCACGGAATCCAGACTGTTCTACAACCTTGCCTAGGGCCTTAGTCATTGAGGGGAGAGGGATCCAGGATTTTCTTTAAGGAACGTATCCTTTGGAGACTTGAGAAAGGAGAATAATGTTCAATTCTTTCCCGGGCTCATAGGAGACCTGTGAAAGGAAAAATTTCCCCTCTGGAGTTAAGTTCTTGTCCGCAGGGGATGCACTAACCTTTCTACCAGACCCTAAAGAGTTAAACTGTGGTTCCTGGATAAGGCCTTAGATTCTCAGAGAAAGTTATGTTTCCCGTGAATCTTCAGAAGCAGTAATGTACACCAAACACCCTTGCTCAGTTTCCCTATAACTAAGATCAGCCAATCCCGGGCCATCCACAGACCAGGAAGACGCTACATCCAGAGAAGCCAGAGGAATGTGAGGAAGCCTGGATTTTGGCCTTGGACCACCAAATAAGCACCCCCCACAACTCCTGCCCTCCTTATGGAGGCTAGGAGGTCGTACCTGCCCTCACCTCACCAGACCAGACTCCCTTCAGACGTTTGTTAGAGTCAGTGGGGTCTACAGAGCCTGTCTATTCCCAGTGTTCCACCTGCCTCTTACCCAGAGGCCACTTTGGGGGCACACATTTTAGCCATCAGTCTGGCAGTAGAGCCTTGTCTGACGCGTGCACCTTCTCTCCAAGAAATGCAAAGATAGGCCTGAGGATGCCATGGAGGAAACCAGTCTCTCAACTGTCTCCTTCACATGTCATTTTGTGGTTTATGATGCTAAATATTTCCGTAACTCTCTGTACTTTGAGGATTTCTTTTTGGGCTCTTATCGTTTGGCAAACACCATTACTCATCAAAATGTATTCAGCAAGGTTGGCCACAAAAGCAAAGGTACTAAGCAGTGGGCTTGCAAAGCCAACCAGACAGGAGAACAAGAAACACTAATGAGTAACAGTAATAATAATAAGAACAACTCTTCCTTATTAGTATTTACTAGGGCCAGGGGCTGCTCAAAACAAGATATACATAGTAACGTAGAGAAACCTCACAACAATCCTGTGTGGTTGCATCCTTTCTTTTCCCAATCTTTCAGTGAAAACATATTTATTGGGCACCTACTGTGTGCCAGGTACCAGGGCTAGACACTGGGAATATAACAGTGAAGGAGATAAACAAGGCTTTTGCCCGCAGGGAGCAGAGCAGACCTAAGGGAGTGAAACAAACAATTGCACAATAATTCCTAGAGGGCAGGGACCAGCTGGGACCCTGCAGCTTGAGGAAGAGTCCTGTGTGTGGTGCAAGTTTGTGCATGTGGCTTGCGAGCCCTTAGAAACCCGTGGTGGGGACTTCCCTGGTGGCGCAGTGGTTAAGAATCCACCTGCCAATGCAGGGGACAGGGGTTTGATCCCTGGTCTGGGAAGATCTCACATGCCGCGGAGCAACTAAGCCCGCGAACCACAACTACTGAGCCCGCGTGCTGCAACAACTGAAGCCCACGCGCCTAGAGCCTGTGCTCCGCAATGAGAAGCCCGCACACCGCAACGAAGAGCAGCCCCTGCTCGCTGCAACTAGAGAAAGCCCACGCGCAGCAACAAAGACCCAATGCAACCATAAATAAATAAAATTAAAAAAAAAAAAAAGAAAAAGAAGCCCATGGGGGACTGTCTGGGCTCAACTCTCCAGCCCAGTTTCCTCCTGTCCCATGCTCTGTACTTCCCAGTCCAGCGACACAGGAGACGTTGTATCTTACCTCCTTCCCTTTGCTCCTCTTTTCCTGCTGCCTCTGGTACTTTCCTTGACCAATCTCTGCACCGCTTCCAGAGTCTACTCCCCCAGAAAACCCTCCTTGACCCTTTTTTGCCCCAGTCCGGCTGGGTTAGTTGAACTGCCTTTGTGCCTCCGGGGCGCCTTGTGCTGATCTGTATCACTGCACTCGGCCTCACCCCTTCCCGGGCATCTGTTGAGGGGTCTGTTTTCTCACCAGCCTGCGTGCTCCCTGGGCGCATGCTGGCTCCATTCTTTGTTGCCTTTGTCAAGTAGCACAGGTCCTGACCTGCAGACGGCTACCAATGAACGCTTGTGGGGTGAATATGCATCTGGACATGAGAATGTCCCTTCTCTGCCCTAGTGGAAAAAGTTGGGAATCGGGAGACTCTCCATTTACCTGGTAGCAATTAACGGGACAAAAGGGAGCCAGGTGGGGGGAGTACTAGAGGCAGTTGCTACTGGGGGAGAGCAGGGGAAGAAGGGGAGCCGTTGTGAAACCCTCTCCATCTCCCTTAAGGGACGCCCACCCAGACTCTCTCTGAACAGTTGCGGTGACCGAGAACTCACTGTTTCACCAAGCAATCTGTTCCTCTGTCACATCTGTTGAAAAGTTCTCCCTTTTGTTTAAGCAAACGCTGCTGGCGATTTTCAGAGCTTTGTCTTCTAGAACAGCAGAGTAACTTGTCTCTCCTATATAAGAACACTCAAGAAGAGCGTTATCGTGACCCATGTCAGATTCGTTTTTCCTTTACGAAATCATTCTAGTGCCTTCAGCTGTTTCTCCCTATCATGTCACACAACCGGACACCCTACAGCCTCCCGATGTCTCTCTTAAGACGTGGTGTCCTGAGCTGAACAGTGTGTTCCAGAGGGCTTCTGATCAGTATGGGCTATAGTGGTATGATTTCGAATTCCCTTGTTTTGCAGCCTCGTCACTTTGTCAGTTCTCACTACTCTTGTGGGCAGTGAAACTCCTTCGTGTTCTGCATACGACAGACTCCTCAGACCACGTTTAATAATCGTGCTAATAGCAGCTACCGGTTATCGAGCACATCCTGTGCCCATGAGCCAGGCACCTTGTGGATCACTGTACCATCACTACTTTCCTTAATTCTCCCATCTACAGTGAGGCTGAGTGAGGTTAAGTCATTTATCCAAAGTCCTGGGATTTGAACTCAGCAGACTGTCCAAAGCTCACATTCTATTTAACCCACGGCCCTACCTCCCATCCTGAACTTGTGTAGCTGATTTTTTTCACCTAATTGCCACAGTTCGCTCTGTTAAGTTTGAGCTGAGTTTCTACTCAAGTTTCCAGCATCTCAGAAACTCCACGGGTAGAATTTTGAGCTCATCTGCTCAGGTTTGTATCATCATACCTGTGTTCCAGATCAATGACAATGCCTTATAGCTCCCCATTAGAGAACTCCTTCTGGGTTGACACCATCTGGGCACCAGTAGAGTCCAGAATTTCCATCAGCTTCCAAGCAGCCTACCTTTGAATTCTCTGCCCCTTTTTCTCTTTTGTCCAAAAGTCATCATGAGAGACACGGTTAAATATCACATTGGTTTGAGGTACGTTATACACGTAGCATGCCTCCACTCTAACAGACTAACAACAGTAAGAAATAATGCAGAAGGTGGATTCTTTGTTTAATTTATTTTCACAAATTAAGTGTCTAATCTTTTGTCCAAAGGTTTTGCTAGAAATCAATAGCATGTTCACCTTTACTCCCCGTGCGAAAGTAAGCTATCGCCTTGACTCTAGGCTTCATTATTCATTCTAGTCTCACGTTATTCATTCATTCATTTCAACATCAACAGTGTTTCTACCACCACAGAAGGAAAAAAAAAAAAAAGTTTTATCTTTTCATCATTTTTCTTTTCCCCAAATATTAAAATAATGCATACTTCTTATGAAAATATGGGAAATACAAATATAGGTAAAGAAAACACAAAATAAAATGGTCCAATAATCCTAGAGATAGCCTCTGACATCTCCTAATTCTTTTTATAATCTAGAAGGCAATTTGCCTATGTGCTAACATAATTTACGGCAAGACCTAGGTTTGATTTCCCACACCTAGATCAGGAGCTACAGCCTAAGAGAAGCTAGAAAATTAGGGAGGGACTCCCCTGGTGATCCAGTGGTAAAGAATCCGCCTAACAATGGAGGGGACTCGGGTTTGATCCCTGGTCAGAGAACTAAGATCCCACATGCCTCAGGGCAACTAAGCCCGCGCGCCACAACAACTAAGCCCACGCTCCACAACTACTGAGCTCGCGCGCCTCAACTAGAGCCTGTGTGCCGCAAACTACAGAGCCCACATGCTCTGGATCCCACACACCACAACTAGAGTAGAGAGAAGCCTGCGTGCCGCGACAAAAGATCCCGCATACCACAACTAAGGCCCGACGTAGCCAAAAATAAATAAAATAAATAAGTAAATAATAAATTTTAAAAAAAAAAAGAAAAGAAGGAGAATTGGACAGAAATGCTGCTGGTGCAAGGTGAGGAAGAAGACTGGGCCCCCGGGAAGAGTGGGATGTATGGTGGGACC
This sequence comes from Lipotes vexillifer, assembly GCF_000442215.2. NCBI lineage: Eukaryota > Metazoa > Chordata > Mammalia > Artiodactyla > Lipotidae > Lipotes > Lipotes vexillifer. Next base: position 865,435 of record NW_006769244.1, read on the forward strand.
GCCAGGGCAACTCCCTGTTCAGCCAAGTGTGTTCTGTTTCTGCTAATGTTCAAGGCAGCACATGGTAGTCCCCAAACCTCTTGATATTGTTTCCCCAGAGGAATTACTTGGCTGCTCTCCAGCTGTGGTTTTCCTCTTTCTGTCATAACTGCAGTGCCCCCTACTATCCAGCTTGAGAGTTCTATCTGGACACATTTCTCTCTTCCCCTCAAACGTCAGTTTGAACATCAGAGTTTAGAAGAGGAATCATATGGGCGAGAAGGTTCCCTCTGGGTGACTGTGATATGTTGGACATCTGTCTCCAAATACATTAGGTTCAGTTTAGAACCAATCTCTCAATCAATCACTGTGATTTTTCACAGATGGATGGATGGACAAACATCTAAAAATGTCTTATAGATTCTCATCAAGAGAAGTTCAGGTGCAGCGCTGCCTAGAGGTCCCTTCCAGCTCAGTGATTCTTTGAATGTGTGATTGATATTTTGGAAACAGGGATATCAGCTGGTATATTTGTCAGTGGCTGGCAATCTTCATGAAAATTCAGTATGGTCTAGGGAAAGTCTCGAGGAAATATGAGTTGTCTAGAGGAACTTGGGGAAGAGACAAGCTAGTCGTCAGATGGCATAGGTAAGAATGTGGAAAAGCCTGTCCTGGGAAAGTTGCTGATGGAAAATAAAGGAGGAAAACAAGGAAGGGCCAGAGAAGTGTTTGATAACACCCCAGCCTAATCCTGCCGTCATACATGGCAGGAGAGGATAAAGGAAAATGGAAGTAACCATTATGTCAAGAACTTAACCTCAGAAGGCAACAGTAGGTCATACAAGTGGAGGTTTCAGACGCAGATCAAATTATGTGTCTGGTAGCAAATGAACAGTTGGGAACACATCAGACTTTCCGGCCACTTCTGCACACACAGATAGATAACCGTCAGCTGTAGTAGCCACGTCTTAAAATATTGTCAAAAAAAAACCTTAGAAGATGTATTTAGGTCCTACAGTGCCTCCTCAGTTCTTTTCTTTTGTACAGTAATGTGTACACAGGCATCTGCCAGGTAGGAAAACACCTTCTCTTCCATAGATGCTGAGAGCTATAGTTTAGATAGGAGTGGACGGCTCTCTCCCAAGACGAAAAAAAAAGGTTATTATCCTGAGTTGACCTGAGGAGGGGTCGAGAGGGAATTTAGAAGGTTATATGAAGGAGCTAATCACAGACCTATTTTCTGTTATTCATTCACTCATTGAGTCCCTACCATGTGACAGGCACTGCAAGAGACAGGAGAGTACAAAGATGCAGGCTGGCAAGGGACTCATAGCCTAACAGGGGAGATGGACAGGTAAGTGCCTGATCCTAATCCAGGCAATGAGGAGGCCAACGGAGAAAAAGCAGAGGGTACTTTGGATGCTCAGAGAGGAAGCAACCAGCCGAGCTGATGACGGGGAATGCTTCTTGCGTGTGGTATTAGAATTCAGCGTTCAAGGATGAGGAGGAGTTAGCCAGGTGAAGAATGAAAGGAGGGGTTTTGGCGCAGAGGAAACAGATCGGGGAGCGCAAGACACATTCAGCCAAATAGAGGTAGTTTGGTAAGGCCAGAGTTAGCATTGAGGGGGTAGGATGGGGGCCGTCAACAGATGGGGCTGGAGAGCTAGGTCGCGAAGCACACCCTGCTGAAGAATATGATTTTACCCTGCGTGCAGTCAAGGGCCGGGGGCGGGATGAAGAGTAGTACAAGCATCATCAGAGAGATTAGCCTCGTGGCTGGGTGGCTGGAGGGTATGCTGGAGGGCAACAAGAGAGAAAAATGGAAAACCAATGAGGAGACTAACAGAGTGACCCAAGGAAGTGTTGATGACCTGGACCAATGAAATACCAGGTGGGATGATATAAAGGAGATAGAAGCTACCAGATTCTTGAATGGAGTAGACCTGGAGAATGATAGGGGAAAGGAAGAGTCTAGGATGACCCCCTGGGCCAGACATCAGGCTAGCAAGATGGCAGCACCATCCTCAGGGGCATGAGTCTAAGGCTAGAGTGCAAGGGGCAGGGGGACATAGGGTAGCTGATTTCATTCTGGTCCCGCTGTGAGTATCTCTTTGCTGTGAGAATTTGCTTCCAAGCTGCTGGTGGTAGAGCCGTACTGGCAGGAGACTTAGTCACGCATTCATATCAGGTCCTGCAAAGCTAGAAAGCCGGCCCCAGGAAAAAAAAAAAAAAACCTTGGGGAGAAGGGCAGGGGATTTGGGCTTTGCAAAAACCTGGATGTTTCCTGAAGGAATTGTTTGGTTCTGAGTTACCTGGTTCTCAGAATTACTTTGGTTCTCAAGAATATTGTGTGTTGATATTCCTAGTCACAGCTGTTTCACGGGTGCCAAGCTGTCAGACGCTGACGGAGTCCAGACGAAAAGTTGCAGGTGGGGAAGGGGTGTACAGTGAGCAAAGAGCTGGTGCATGCGGGCAGGAACCTAAACCGGCTTAGTACAGCTTAACTGCTTAGACGCATCCAGGTCATCTCCAGGAATATTTTATCACCAGTAGCTTGAATTTGCACCCCACCTTCTCCAAGGCAGCTTCCCTTTGAGGTCAAATTTAGCTGGTACGTCTGGGTCTATTTGAGATCTAGGCTTGGAGTGCTTTACTCCCAGGTATAGTTTGTGGGCTACTTTATGAGAATGTTGAGGGATGACTTTTTAAGGCCATCTTTCAGCCAAATGTGATTCTGTTACATAGACCCACATACTTCTGGCTTTAGTTTGTATTGAGGGGCATAATAAAAATCTTCTCAAAATTAGAGATCCATTTCATTCAACACCATGGTAGACTTTAAAGTGAATAACCCTTTATCAACACACATCATATTTTTCAAAATCATCAACTTTTTCACGATGGGGGAGTGTTACTTTTAAAACATACTAAAACAGCTAATAAATTGGGATTAGAAAGTTCAAAGAACATTCTTCCAGAGACAACCCACATGCTTCAATAGTCAACAGAAAGCTGCTTTTTTTTTCATCTTTTATGTGCAGCTTTTCTGATGAATTATGTAGATGAACAAATAACTTTTAAGTTAACTTTCCATTTCCCATTCTCACACTTATATCTATTCTCAGACCACCAAGAGTATCCCAACATAAGTTCTAAAGAAATAGAAATTTAATTTCAAACTTGCAAAAACTGTTCTCAACCAGCTTTGGACCCCACAATGTCCATTAAATACATTGACTTGGAAATTACAGAGTTAAGAGTTTTGGGGTGTTTTTTTTTCTATTTTTTTTTTTTTTTTTTTTTTTTTTTTTTTTTTTGAGGTACGCAGGCCTCTCATTGTGTGGCCTCTCCCGTTGCGGAGCACAGGCTCCGGATGCGCAGCCTCAGCGGCCATGGCTCACGGGCCTAGCCA
>NW_006769244.1:869172-877597 GCF_000442215.2 Lipotes vexillifer
CTGCATCGGCAGGCGGACTCCCAACCACTGCGCCACCAGGGAAGCCCTTTTTTTCTATTTTAATTATTGTCATATCCTGATGCACTGCCTAAACTTCAGACAACCAGAAATTTCAGTAGAACTTCCTAGCCTCTAATAGTTTCATCAGAAGTACCCAGTGTCTCTTTGTTATGTGCATCGATGTTTATCTAATACTGGCAGACAAAACCTTACTCTCTCTCTTTTTTTCATTATTGTAGTGAACCACGTATGGGGAACCAAAAAAGTTATTTGAAACCCTGAATCAAATCAATTGCAGTTGTAACAGAGCAGTAGATTCTAACTTGATTGGTTGCCCTCATTATTGGCATAGTTATCTTTGATCCAAGATGCTAAAGTAGTGTGATGTCCAAGCCAGATAACAAAAGCAGCCTTTCTCCAGTGTCATTCCAGGCACTTTTCATTCTCAGAGCCTACAGGTGTTATCCTGGCCTAGGGTTGTTGAAATATGGAACAGCAAACCAGCTGTCATTCATAAGAATTGGTGCTGGCCAGCTGGCCGAGCCAACTCCAGGAAAAAAGACGTGCCTTTTCACTCTGATACACGGGGGCCTTGGCTCCGAGCAGACAACTGAAGAATCTCAGGTGACAGCCCCCAGGAATAGTGTTTGTGGCACCCAGGCATTTACCACCCTGAAGAGGCCGGGCAGAAGGCATCTGCTGTCAGCATGCTGATTAAGGAAAGCAAAGCCTGACCAGGCCTACTCCCCAGGCTTTGGGTAGAGGAAAATAAACTGAGGGAAAAGCTGAGATGACAACATGCTATAAATTAATCTTATTTGCAGCATCTTCCATTATATTCCTTAGGAAGGAAACACGTAGAATCATAATCGCACTGGAGCAATTGGTCATTTTAAAAAATTGAATGTAACATGTAATACAGAGACCCTTTGCATATTCCTGATGCAAGTGTAAATAGTTTAAATTTTTCCAGAAAGCAATTTGGAAATATGTTCCAAAACAGGAGCCTTAAAAATATTCATGCCCTTTGACACAGAGCTTGTACTTCTAGGAAGCTATCCCAAGGAAATAATCAGAGATATGCACAAATGTTTATGGACAAGAGTGTTTATTTCAGCATGAATTAAAATGGTGAAAAATGGAAAATGATTTAAATGTCCAACTGTAGACAGTTGGTTAAATAAATGATAACACAGCCATACAATGAAATAATATGATCCTTATTTTATTTGACTGAATACTTTGGAAGGAAAATTACCAAGTGATTATCATTTTTTGGTAAAGATTACCAATGCTTTTGCTTTCTTGTTTTATATTTTTCTGGGTTGTCCAATTTTTCTATGGTGGATAAATTTATAATCAAAAAGAAAAACAATTTTAAGGAAATGAATGTTATATTAATATAAGAGCATGTTTACATTTCTAAATTAAAAAAAAAACACCCAAAATTCATCAACCTAACACAACATATTTATATTTTTCGCATTATACACTTGTTTAAGTTTTAACACAGTAGCAGTCATTGGACATATGCTATTTTATAGTCCGCTTTTCAACTAACATTATAGTTGAACATATTATAAATAGTCTATACATCCATATTTATAACTGTGTAACAGTATCAAATATTAATGTACAATCACACAGGAGGTATGTTAAGTTTGCCTTGGGTGATGAGGATTTTCAATCCCACCTTCTGCCCGCGCCCCAGTCCAAGGACAGAATTATTCATTCCCTCATCTGTGTTTTACTCATTACATAATTCTTTGTTTCCATAATCATCTCCCTTCTGATGTAGGAGTTACTTGGGGGTGGGCCAGTGCCTGTGTGTCTCTGTAGCCACAATGCCTAGCACTGGGTCTGGTACATGTATCACACCTGCTCACTAAAGCTGGACACGTGAAACGAAGGAGAGACGGACGATGGACGGACAGAAGTGAACAGGGCTAGGATTTGATGGTTTAGTATCTGTCCTGCTTGAGGAGCCATGCAAACATACTGATTCTGACCTCGGCCTCAGGGAAGTGTGTAGGTCAGTAGCATAAAAGGCCTGCAATTGCCCCAATACAGATTTTTCCCCTTTAGTCATTTGGTAAAATCGGCACTTATTTTCACAGTACGTTTTAGACCCTGGGTTATAAAGACCTGTTTATAACAGTTCTCTTACCAGCTTCTAATACTCATCTTTAACTTTTTGATCAGGACTTTTCCCATTTTGCCTTTGTCACATTCCTTTCCAAATTTGTATCAATACCCAGAAGAGCAGTGAAAATGATCGTAGCAAAAATAAATAGAGAAGAAAGGAAGGCTGTTTAATGGGTACACAGATTCTCCTTGGCATGATGAAAAAATTCTGGAAATAGTGTGATGGTTACGAGTGTTGTGACTGTACTTAAAGCCACTGCATTGTACATTTTTAAATGACTGAAATGATAAATGAAGGAGTATTACCACAATTAACAAATGAAGGGAGGAAGAAAAGAGAGAAGGAAGGAAGGAAGGAAACTAGAAATTGAGTCGTGTGGCACCCAATCCTTCTATAAATCTGTTTTTTACTAGTTGAGCCCTTTCCTGAATACCATTCAAGACTGCAGTAAGTCTTTTTGAAGACAGGAAGAATAAATTTCTCAGGTTTGTCTTGTATCCTATTATCTTGACCTAGCAGATAGGTCCAAAAAAAAAAAATCACTCCAGCCTGCAAAAGCTTTGCTGTTCCATTTTCTTTCTTCCTTTTAGCTCATCCCGCTGTCACCACAAGGAAGCCACGGCTGGCCGTAAGCATTAGCAGGATGAAGAACTATGGTTCTAAATGTAGGGGCTCATTTTTTTCCTTTAAAATTATTACCTTCCCCTAGCGTTTTTCTTCTAGAGTCGAACTAAAATTATTTCGGTGCTATAGCCCTGGGTTTATTTGCCTGGCCGTGCTACCTCTTATCTATACACATGCTCTCTTGGAAGAATTATGTGCAATGCATTGTGGTAAAGATTTTTTTTTTTAACTATCATTTAGAAAAATACAGAAGGTGTTTGTTCCAAGTCTTGCTCTGAATGAAGCCGTGAGAGGGAAACACTGGCCGCCGAAGCTCCGGTAACCCGCGGCCACTTTCCCACCTCGTTCCCACAGAACAGGATGGGGGTGGGTGTCGTCAGTCACCCTTTTTCAGAGATGGGGCCGTGAGCGCAGAGAGAGCATGGCTAAGTCCAGGGTGGACGCCACTTGTGGGTGGAGGAGTGACCACCGTTCTGGTCCTACTGGTTGTACAGGAGCCTAGGCCCAAGTCTGGGCCCACGTAATCAGTGGGCCTAAATACCATCTCCCCTTGAGCCTGAGATACACATTTTTACATCTCTGAAATCAGGATGCGCCTTACACTTGGTGACCTGCCATAGTTTCGTATGTACCTTTTTTTTCTTTCTTCCTAGCAGTATATAACGTGTGCCGGGATTCCCTGGTGGCGCAGTGGTTGAGAGTCCGCCTGCCGATGCAGGGGACGCGGGTTCGTGCCCCGGTCCGGGAGGATCCCACATGCCGCGGAGCGGCTGGGCCCGTGGGCCATGGCCGCTGAGCCTGCGCGTCCGGAGCCTGTGCTCCACAGCGGGAGGGGCCACAACAGTGAGAGGCCCGCGTACCGCAAAAAACAAAAACGCAACCTGTGCCTTAAAGTTTGAGTCTTAGAGTTGATGAAATACGACATATTAGGGAGAACCTAAAGATAGCCATCTGCACCATTTTGTAGAAATCGCTGCAATCCCTACCTGCAAGGAGAGTTAGAATTTGAATCTCTGAGTCATGGGCAAGGGAGAAGACAAGTCTGTGTTTTAGAGTCAGGCTAGTTATCGTGAGCCTCAGATTTCTACTGCTGGACCCAGAGCACGGTAGTAATAAATGCAGTACAGGCCTCCTTTTTCATGCGGGCTCCGTGGAAGTCTCTGCTTGAATGCGTACCTTTCTTTAACAAAGGGGCTATAACCTTGCATGTAGACACTACAGAAAGTAAGAATGGATCCTTTGTGGATTAGAGGTCACAGATGTCCTTGTAACTCTGTGACTTGCTGTGGGCAAAAGGGCTAACTGGGCTGGGTTTATTTCAGTGTCCTTTCCTTCCCTCCTGCCAGGCACAAGGTCCTGTCCCCTGGCACCCCGGGGTTCATTGAACCTACCAGTCTTGTGTGTCACCCCTTAGAACCTAACTGTCTAGAGTTAGGGGCTGTGTGGGTTATGTATATATCGTTCTCAGTAATATGTTAAGTATCAGAGCAATCTTCTAGAAAACCTAAACACATAGGTGAAAATGTTACACTGAGATTGAGACCTGGAAGAGATTTTTAAGAGGCATTTTGTTATCTGGCAAATCATACCTACAGGTAACTACCCACCCTACCTCCACTTAAGACTCGTCCTTTGCCTACACTGCATGCCAGATCCAGACTTCGAGGCTGAAACTTGGGCTGATTTTCAGGTTTGAAAGTCTTTAACATGGGAAAAGGAATGACTAGATCACAGGAGACAGCTTGCTAGCTGTCCCAACCAGGAGACGACACTTCTGCTCCTACTGCCCACAAAAGGATAATCATTTTCAACTAAGACTGAAATCAGAAATGTGAGAGCAAAACAAAAACCCTTCTTCCCAAACCTCCTCTCACCTCCATTAAAAAAAAAAAAAAAAAAAATGATAGTGGGTAGTGGTGGTGGTGATGAGATTGGCTGATGGGAAATGCCAGGATGAAAATGTATCACTGACTTTTGAAATTCAAACTACAGCAGGGCTTCCCTGGTGGCACAGTGGTTAAGAATCCACTTGCCAGTGCAAGGGACATGGGTTCAAGCCCTGGTCCGGGAAGATTCCCACATGCCACGGAGAAGCTAAGCCCGTGCGCCACAACTACTGAGCCTGTGCTCTAGAGCCTTGGAGCCACAACTACTGAGCCCACGTGCCACAACTACTGAGCCCACACGCCTAGAGCCCATGCTCCGCAACAAGAGAAGCCACCACAATGAGAAGCCTGTGCACCGCAACCAAGAGTAGCCCCCGCTTGCCGCCACTAAAGGCCGCGCGCAGCAACGAAGACCCAACGCAGCCAAAAATAAATAAATAAATAAAATAAACTTAAAAAACAAAGTTTATTCATTCAGTGCACTGTTAAAAAAAAAAAAAAAAAAAACTACAGTAGTCTTAGACCATTTTTAGGTGAAAAAGAAAAAGAAGCGAATTGAGCCTAAAGAGAGCCTAACTGCCTCTTTAAATGTCTGTTTTTCTCAGCTGCACCAGGGTAGGCTCTGCACTGAGGTCAGAGTGAACAGTGGAGGAGGGGGAACCCAGTGTGTCAGCTTTCACCACGTGACGCAACATGGTTTAGACACAGCCCCATCAGTAACTCAGAGTCAAAGAGGATATAGGGCTTAGTATCTCCGAGGAACAAAGGGGAAGAAAGCCCAAAACTGCACCAAAGACTGTTTCTACAGGCAGCCTGGTTTGCATTTAGTGCAGAGGCAGCAAATGCTGGATGGTCTGCAGAAGGAGAACCAGTGACCCTCCAGCAGGACGGCCTCTGCTTCCCTCCGAATCCATTGATTTTATTGGAGGTAGAGAGTAAACCGCAGGCGAGGGTCCTCCCGGGTTAAGTTTCTCAAGCTTCTAATGCCACCTAGGAAGGGGCTGGGGAATTGTTACCTTCCCTTCTCTTTCCCGTATAGGGGGGCGGGGGGTGCATCCAGGGAATCTTAACCCTCTCTTCCTTCCCACTTAGCACTGAAATATCACGTGGGCCAGGAGCTACCTTATCTTGGAGGACTGGAATTCTCGCAGATGAATTCCAAAGCATGCTACCATCCAGAGTTTCTTGTGTCTTTTTTCACGGCTGTGTTTGGCATCCTATTGGCACTTCAGGGTAAAATCAGATTCACTGTCACTCTAGTGACATGAACAATCCATCCATATTAATGAAGTGATAGCTGTTCCTTGCCATGTCTTTTCCTCTTCTTAAGCTGATTTCAAATAACATGAGTCTCACTTTTTTGGGGGGAGGGGGGTGGATTCCCTTATTCAACTCCACTCTGGTGGGGGGAATGGAACAAAGAGGTAATGGAATGCTGGTGATGCAAAATAACTGTAAAATAATTACCGAGTTGCTCAAAACTCTGTATTATTCATCCGTGTAGTGAGAGCCCCTGTTCAGTACCACACTTGAGTGGCAACCTCACCAATTAGCCCTGCCGCTGCGGGTCTGTGAATTGCATGTGAAAACAGAATTTGTTCAGAAGTGTTCATGCAAATTGTGTAACACGAATGTGGCCTCCGTGTCAAGTGCTTTCACGTGTTCTGACAGACTCGTGTCTTTCCAGATTTCTCTGATCGGTGACCCCCACCCTTGACAGTTACCAGAGCTCAGAAGCCAAAAGAAACAGCTCCTGTTGCCACGAGTACTATGTCTGTGGTGAGCTTTACGAGCTGCTCCTGCGGCTGGGCTTTTGCCTCAAAAAAAAACACACAAAAAACAAAAAATCAGGTTTTCACTGTGAGAAAACAGATTAGGAAGGGAATACATGCAAATATCTATGTTAAAGCCACCAAAGCTATATACCCTGGCCCCATGGTGCTTGAGCAGCCATTTGTCTTAGTGGAAAGCTTTTTTAGTATTCTAGCATGAATATATGTTTCATATTTTAAAAATTGGTATTAAGGCAAAGATACCCAAAGAGCAGAAGTGTCAGGTCAAATATGAACTTTGCTTTCATTTTATATAATCAGGGTGAATCATATCATTGTAAATATAGTACCTGTACATTTATAAACCATTCTTTGTTTTTCCCCAATATGAAGAAATTCCTAATCTTTCCTGAAGAAGAAATTATTTGTTCCATTTGAGCTCTGTTTAGAACTGTTGGGGTTTTTTGATGACAGTTTGGAGGGCCCAGATGGGAAGGAGGAGGTACCCTCTGGGGCTTCAAGGGCTTAAGCAGCCACAAATCATGCCCATACTCTGCTGGCCAGTGACACACGATCTTCTAAATGGTGTTCACACAAAGGGAGGCCCCCAAGACAAGCTGTCTTCTGAGGCCAGCAACACAAAGCTGGGGTGAGCTTGCAGGCCTTGAAAACGGCTGTCGACAAAATATTTGGTCAGGCTAAGACCTTCCTGATTTTTCCCCTGCCCTTCAACTGTCTAAAACCTCAGAAGCATTTACTCGAAATTGCTTGGCTCTCCAAAGCTACTTGCATTGGGAGTAAAAGAAAAATAAGAAATGTCACCCCAATAGTGCTTTCAGGCTTTAACCCGCAAAGGTATAGGCACCAGAAAGCACAGCTTTGGATAAGAATTTCTCCAAACCAAACCTCGTCCTGCTTTTGGGGACGGAGATGGAGTTGTCTGCCAGCCAGGGTCTGTTCTTGGACTTTTCTCAGCCTGATTTCTTCTCCGATTGCATCTTGCTCCCTCAATTGCAATCATTTGCATTGATGCATTTTGTCTGTTTTTGCAGTTCAGTCCCAGATATCCTTTTCTCCAGTGGTTTTTGACCTGACTTCCATTCCTCTCGGCTTCTAGCCCCTCCTCCTGGTATTGAAGGCTTTAGTGCCTCTGTTTTGAGGGGTGGTCCTGTTTCTCCGGAGCCCCTAAAAGGAAAGTGATCAAGTAATCCACAGAGAGACTCGTGGTGACCAGCACCAGAAACCCCAACCTAGGAAGTGGCTCAAGTGATCTGAGTCTCAATTCCCAAGGACTCCCTTCTCAATGAGCCCCCTAACAATTTAAAGGGCTGGAGGGGCTTCCCTGGTGGCGCAGTTGTTGAGAGTCCGCCTGCCAATTCAGGAGACACGGGTTCGTGCCCCGGTCCGGGAAGATCCCACATGCCGCGGAGCGGCTGGGCCTGTGAGCCATGGCCGCTGAGCCTGCGCGTCCGGTGCCTGTGCTCCGCAACGGGAGAGGCCACAACGGTGAGAGGCCCGCGTACCGCAAAATAAATAAATAAATAAATAAAATAAAGGGCTGGAGGCACTCTTACAGAGAGCCCATGAGTGGAGGGAGGCTGAGGCACCGCAGGCCGGTGTTACTGTGAGTCCTCGTCAGAGGCCCTCCAAGCTCTACACATGCATTCCTGATGCACCTAACAGGTATCTTGGTAAAATCACGTCTGCAGGGAATAACTAGCCTACCAGAATTTTTAAAGTTCTTCCCCCACAAATTCATTCTCTAATTCTGAAGGGACAGAGACACTTGAAGGAAAAATCCCTGTCTAAAAGGAGAGAAAACTTTCCTAAGCTCTCTACCCTTCTCAACACACAAATTTCCTTTTTCAAGCAGTGTAGATGGTATGGATTTGGTAGTAAGTGTTAAGAGTTTCAATGGATTTTTTTCTTCCCCACCTACTAACTCCCTTCAAAAGCAACCCATCCTACAGAAACGATATTTTAAGTACTGATTTCCC
>NW_006769244.1:877733-889222 GCF_000442215.2 Lipotes vexillifer
CCTACACATCTGGAGGGCAGGGCCTCCCTCTATTTTCACCCCTTTTGCTTCTCCCCAGAACACAAGCCCCAAGGGCTGCAGGCTGCACAGACTCAGCTGTTCAGAATGCAGACACCGTGAGAGCCTGCTGCAGCTGGCCTTTGGCCACCGAGTAAAATTGGGAACGGGTGGCCCAGAATTCCTTCAGATGAACCCCCGACAAGAGCTGGCCTAGCCCAGGACCGCAGACCGCAGCAAGCCCCTCCCACCTCGGCTTTCCCTGGGCCTTTTATTACCTTTACTTGGTCAAAGGAAGGAAAGCAATCTGTCTGTCTTCTAGTTGTTTAACGAAAGAAAACATAATCATAGTTTGACACATTACTTTGGCTGGATGCACAGAAAGAATCTGCTATAATAGAAAGGGAGAGGGCAGGGGGAGGGGCAGGCGAAAGAAAAACAAATTGGCTGCTTGCAGAGGTCCGGTGTCAGGCGTCAGAGGAATCTTGTTCCTTCAGACACTGTGGGAAAGACCACGGCAATGAGGGGCCCAGCGAGAGCGAGCGGGAGAGGCCGCTGGGGAGGTTTGCGGCCCCTCCCTCAGATTAGAAGACAGAACAAATAGGTAGAAGCAGAGCGTTTTCCAGAGCCCCGTGGAGATTTCAGAGCGCTGTAGACCAGAGCGCCGGCTTCTCCTCGACGTTCTCTCAACACCGGGTAGGAAGATTTTCAAGGAGATTTTTCATTTGTTCAGAGGAGACACCTAGTTTCCAAGTTGCTGATAACAAAGCATGTTTTTACCTGGAGCCACCAACGTATTCTTGAACCATAAATTTGCAATGGCCTGACTGGTTTCTTAGACATTAACTATTTTATTAGAAATTATTTTTACTCCCATCTCCAGTTGAAATTTAAAAGATCAGTGGAATAAATGCAACATTAACTATCTTCTGAAAATATATCACACCACTTCTGTTGCAAACAAGGGTTAGCATGAAGACTCAGAGTGATTTGCTGACTTTTTAAAAATCCGTCAGAGGGACTTCTCTGGTGGTCCAGTGGTTGGGACTCAGCGCTCTCACTGCCGGGGCCTGGGTTCGATCCCTGATTGGGGAACTAATATCCCTCAAGCCGTGTGGCACAGCCAAAAAAATAAAAAATTTTAAAAAATTAAAAATCCATTAGAGAGCATAAACCCACTAACGGCCTTGGTGGAAATACTTAGTTATCATATTTGTTACGAATTCTACTTGTCACTAAAACCCTTTAACTGGGTTAGTGAAATTGGGTTTCATTATTATAATTTCATTATTATTCTAACTTTCATTATTCTTCATCAGGCCTTCTTAAAAAAATTAAGTGAAACACTTAGCAGGAAATAGAAGGTTGGGGGAACCAGGTAAGGAAGCACAAAAATGAAAAGCTTTCTTCTCCAAGTAGTTTTGGGCATATTTCCTGTTATTGTTTGGCATTTTCATCCCCAGGATATATTGTCAGGGCTTTGAAAATATTGAAGGTATACACCTACCATCCTACTCCTGGTTAAAAGCCAGGTGCTATGTTTAAAATACCCTGTACTGAATTCAGATGTAAATAAAGTCAGTTTTTAAAAAGTTGGGAGAACAAGGAGAATGTTCCTTGTGGAATGATTTACATTCAGTTTTGTGGGTTTTTTTAAACAGATTATTATTTTTTTAATTTTTTTATACAGCGGCTTCTTATTAGTCATCCATTTAATACACATCAGTGTATACATGTCAACCCCAATCTCCCAACTCATCCCACCACCACTTTCCCCCCTTGGTGTCCATACGTTTGTTCTCTACATCTGTGTTTCAATTTCTGCCTTGCAAACCAGTTCATCTGTACCATTTTTCTAGGTTCCACATATATGCGTTAATATACGATATTTGTTTTTCTCTTTCTGACTTACTTCACTCTGTATGACAGTCTCTAGGTCCATCCATGTCTCTACAAATGACCCAATTTTGTTCCTTTTTATGGCTGAGTAATATTCCATTGTATATATATGTACCACATCTTCTTTCTCCATTCCTCTGTTGATGGACATTTAGGTTGCTTCCATGTCCCGTCTATCGTAAATAGTGCGGCAATGAACATTGGGGTGCATGTGTCTTTTTGAATTATGGTTTTCTCTGGGTATATGCCCAATAGTGGGATTGCTGGGTCATATGGTAGTTCTGTTTTCAGTCTTTTAAGGAATCTCCATACTGTTCTCCATAGTGGCTGTTATCAATTTCCCTCACACTGGTCAGAATGGCCACCATCAAAAAATCTACAAACAGTAAATGCTGGAGAGGGTGTGGAGAAAAGGGAATCCTCATGCATTGTTGGTGGGAATGTAAATTGGTACAGCCACTCAGATTTTAAGCAGGGATCTCTATCTCTGCCAGATTTCCAATAGCCACATGAGGGCCAAGTGAGAGAAAGGTCTGGGAGTGAACTGGAGGAGGTGGGAGCCAGTGGACCACGGAGTGACCCCAGACACCTGCATTCAGCAAAGAGCATGTGAATTCTTATTCTTGTCGAAATAGACCTTGCAGTTAAATTTGACTCTTTACTCTTCAGTTCCCACTGTCAGTAACAAAGTCTCTCTCGGCCACCTCCCCTTCAGGTCCTGGATGGATTTCTCCCAACCCTGCCTCCCCACTTTCTTCCTTCTGATCCAGCCCCATTCTAATCTCTGCCTTACCTGCTTTTATCGTTTTCGTTCCTCTAAGAGCCTACTGTGGCACCTGGCTGTTGGTTGGGTCACACCCTGCCCCTCAAGGCTTTTCTCCCTCACGCCCCAGCACACACCTCGGCTGGGGCCTGAGTACGGCCACCTCCCTCCTTGCCTGTGGCTACTCTTCCCTCCTTCTCTGCTCCCTCAAATCCAAATCTACACTAACATCGAGGCTCCCAGTCAAGTCCCCCCCCTTATCCATAAAGCTCTTCCCAGAAAATTTTAGGGCAGATAGACCCTGCGAGCTCATTTGATAAAGGAGAATGTGAAGCTGAGAAATGTTCAGTGACTTGCCCTGCGTCAAACAATCTCTAGAACCCCTGTGTCCCGTGTCCCCTTCCACCCCCTTTCCACTGTGTAATTGACCATCCCAGGTCTGACCAGGAGGGCTTTGTGGAAATCCTGTGGAACCAGGACACGTGCCACAGTCTAACCCTTCCTTGACAGGCTGGGATCATCCTTGAGCTTTTCGATGAAGGGGAACTTTGTCTCTCCTCTGGGACTTCAGTATCCCTCCAGAGCCGAGGCCACAGCTGCCCTTCTCTTAGATTCCACCCATAATGCCTGCCATTGTGCTGGGGTGCTGGAGGGCCCTGTGGACTCCTGGAGCAATCAAAACTTTTTTAAAAGTGGGATCTTATATGTGAATTGAAAGAAAACTTTAATGGCAAATTATACATTCCGCACATGATGTTCTAGAGCTCCAACTACGGGTGGAGGGTTTGTGGTGTATGCTTGTTTTCTGGGTGGGTTTCCATTTTGGCCATGGAACTGTAGTATTCTACTGTACATAAAATCAAAGTGAAGCTGTAAACACAACCCATGCCCATGGATTTTTGGTATTTGATTAAACAAGTCAGTTGTTTGCTTTTTTGTTTTGTTGGTTGGTTTGTTGGTTTTACCTGTGGCCGAGGATTCTCTAGGACTAATCAATTCTGAGACCTGGAAATTGAACTGAAAATGACACTCCGGGTTGTGCCATGCTGTCCAGTGACAGGCATAAGGCTCCACGTTCTTGAACCAGATCCCTGAACTTCCGTTAGTTTAGCAGCCTTGGCAATATATCTTACTGACCTCGTCACCCTTCCGTATCTGAGTCCCTTAGCAGAAAGTGAATCAGAGTATTCCAGACCTCTCTAGCTTCCTACCCAGGGTGTTTGTGCATCTGACTACGGGATATATTGGGGCTTTGTCCCCAGTGAGCCTCTGGGACATGCTGAGAGCGAGGGGGACCCGGCAACAGCCCCAGGTATTTCCGTGGTGACGTGGCTGGGCCCTGTGGCAGGGGATGGCCCCTCCATGTTGTGAGATATCTTTCAGCATTCTGTATAGTCAGCCCTCCAAATCCACGGGTTCCGAATCTGCAGATTCAACCAACCACAGATGAGAAATATTCAGAAAAACAATTCCAGAAAATTCCAAAAAGCAAAACCTGAATTTGCTGTGCCTGACAACTATTGACATAGTACTTACATTGTATTTACAACTATTTGCATAGAATTTACATTGTATTAGGTATTATAAGTCATCTAGAGATGATTTTAAGTATACGGGAGGGTGTGCATAGGTTATATGCAAATACGCCATTTTATATAAGGGACTTGAGCATCCGTGGATTCGGGTATCCGCAGGGGGGTCCTGGTACCCCCTGAAGATACACAGGGAAGACTGTACATGGACATCCACTCCTGAGGGCTTATGTTTATTGGCTAATGGGGACTCAGTGGCTTCCTTCTTTGCTGGGAAATTCTCTATGACTATATCCAAAAAGGAATGAAAGATTGGCCTTGTCAGCCTGTTTGACATGCTTCTAAATATGAATTAAGAGGTAGTGTTCACTGGGCCTTACATTAAAAAGTAAACTTCAGTAAAAATTAAGCCCTGAGAACCTAAGGTAAATAAAGAAGGAAATCTTACTCTCGCTGGCTTTTCCTGTGTGTCACATGATGGGGACGTGAGACAGACTTAAAGTTGAATTCAGAGGTTTGTCATCCCCACCCCTGTATATAAAGGCTTCCAGCCATTTATACTCCATCTCAGCTTCCAGAAAAGGTTTGGTTGACTTGGAAGGATTTCATCATTTCTGACTGAGAAATTCTCTATGAAGATAGGGGGAGGATAAAGAGGAGGAAGTAAAGCAAATTAGTTGGACCAACGTAAAAGAAACTAAGCGTCTATTAGAGAAATGGTCAAAAGGTAAAGTAAGTGCAGAAATAGGCTCCTCAAGGCTGGGGAAGCTTTCCCAGGTTGATAAATACCCTGAGCAGCAGGTTAGATCTGCTAGTCCTACTCCAGCATCAATCAGCCTGACCCTCCTGTTCTGATTTTAATCTCCTAGGAGCAGTCAACTTGGAGAGAAGATGCAGTTGTGGAAACTCTTAAAGGAGCTGTGCAGGTTTAGGTGAAGTGTGTACATGAATCACGTGTACGTTGTAAAGGAGGTGACCGGATCTGGGAAGCAGAGCAGAGGGGGTATTAAGCTGGCTTAACTAGAGGAAAAATTAACACAAGAAACTTCGGGGAAAAGTGGGGAGGGGTGGGCATTTGTGATGACATTATGGTAAGGGGGTCAGACCAGGCTTTAGCTTCTGGTAGAGAGGAATAGGAAACTGGTGATACCTTCCAGATGTTTAAGCAAAAATACTTAGGCTTTTAGAGGGGATGTGGGGCAAAAGATATGTGGCCCATAACCCCCATCTTAGAAGGCCTCTATTGCTGTTGCCAACACGAATGGATTTATTCCTCACAAAAATGAAAGTTTCACATAAACTTCACCCTCATTCCAGGGTCTAGTTCCATATTTAGTTACCAACTTAATTTTTATCCTAAGCGAAAGGTGGTCATTTGTGAACAGGGATTTTTTTTCTCTGGAAGGCTGAGGAACTGATCTGACTATTAAGAAAGTACAAAATATGAGCTGAACATATAGGCCCTGCCTAATTCCTCATTATTATTAATATTAATGATAATGATTGCAAACATTTATGAGCACTTGCTATATGCCAAGCACTGTTGAATCACGCTACCTGAGAGAAGTTTTGGTAAAATGAGTGAAAAGTTTAAGATCTGTGGAAAGGATGGTTTCTAATTGCTTCCAGGTTCCTTTATCTAGGTTACTCTGTGTGTGTGTGTGTGTGTGTGTGTGTGTGTGTGTGTGTGTAGCTGTGTTCACTGTGATGGAGGAAAGTCCCTTTGAGGCCCATACTTCTAAGGCTATTTTTATCCCAGTTTGTCCCCAACTCTTCTCAAAGTTAACAAAAGACCTGGACCACTTTTGTTTTTTGGAGTCACCAGGTGTATTTACAAATGGAAGAAATGCCAATAAGGTGTTTTTTTGTTTATTTTTTACAGCAGCAGAGGCATCTCATATGTTTTCTCTTTTTTTTTTATTTTTGAAATTTATTTTTTTATACAGCAGGTTCTTATTAGTCATCCATTTTATACACATCAGTGTATACATGTCAATCCCAATCTCCCAATTCAGCACACCACCACTTTCCCCCCTTGGTGTCCATACGTTTGTTCTCTACATCTGTGTTTCAATTTCTGTCCTGCAAACCGGTTCATCTGTACCATTTTTCTAGGTTCAACGTATATGCGTTAATACACGGTATTTGTTTTTCTCTTTCTGACCTACTTCACTCTGTATGACAGTCTCTAGATGCATCCACGTCTCTACAAATGACCGAATTTCGTTCCTTTTTATGGCTGAGTAATATTCCATTGTATATATGTACCACATCTTCTTTATCCATTTGTCTGTCGATGGGCATTTAGGTTGCTTCCATGACCTGGCTATTGTAAATAGTGCTGCAATGAACATTGGGGTGCATGTGTCCTTTTGAATTATGGTTTTCTCTGGGTATATGCCCAGTAGTGGGATTGCTGGGTCACATGGTAATTCTATTTTTAGTGTTTTAAGGAACCTCCATACTGTTCTCCATAGTGGCTGTATCAATTTACATTCCCACCAACAGTGCAAGAGAGTTCCCTTTTCTCCACACCCTCTCCAGCATTTGTTGTTTGTAGACTTTCTGATGATGCCCATTCTAACTGGTGTGAGGTGATACCTCATTGTAGTTTTGATTTGCAGTTCTCTAATAATTAGTGATGTTGAGCAGCTTTTCATGTGCCTCTTGGCCATCTGTATGTCTTCTTTGGAAATGTCTATTTAGGTCTTCTGCCCATTTTCGGATTGGGTTGTTTGTTTCTTTAATATTGACCTGCATGAGCTGTTTATGTATTTTGGAGATTAATCCTTTGTCCGTTGACTCATTTGCAAATATCTTCTTCCATTCTGAGGGTTGTCTTTTCATCTTGTTTGTAGTTTCCTTTGCTTTGCAAAAGCTTTGAAGTTTCATTAGGTCCCATTTGTTTATTTTTGTTTTTATTTCCATTACTCTAGGAGGTGGATCAAAAAAGATCTTGCTGTGATTTATGTCAGAGAGTGTTCTTCCTATGTTTTCCTCTAGCAGTTTTATAGTGTCTGGTCTTACATTTAGGTCTCGAACCCATTTTGAGTTTATTTTTGTGTATGGTGTTAGGGAGTGTTCTAATTTCATTCTTTTACATGTAGCTGTGCAGTTTTCCCAGCACCACTTATTGAAGAGACTATCTTTTCTCCATTGTATATACTTGCCTCCTTTGTCATAGATTAGTTGACCATAGGTGCATGGGTTTACCTCTGGGCTTTCTATCCTGTTCCATTGATCTATATTTCTGTTTTTGTGCCAGTACCATGTTGTCTTGATTACTGTAGCTTTGTAATATAGTCTGAAGTCAGGGAGTCTGATTCCTCCAGCTCCGTTTTTTTCCCTCTAGACGCTTTGGCTATTCGGTGTCTTTTGTATCTTTTTTTTTTTAGAAAAAAGGTATTAAAAAAAAAAAAGAAAGCAAAGTTTATTTTTAAAAAAACACAGTCTGGTGTAATTTTATCATTCACAAGATAAACACAGGACTTAACAAAGAATATTAATTCATAATGGACTTAGAGCTGTGTGATCTAGTTACAGGACACAACTTAAGCCATAAAATAGGAGGTACCTTTCAATCATATCAGGGTTTCTCAGTGACCCCCTGTAAAACCTTGTGTGAAGAATATATCTAAGGATCTTGGGCACTTTCCTGGCAGTCCAGTGGTTAAGACTCCATGCTTCCACTGCAGGGGGCACAGGTTGGATCCCTGATCTGGGAAGTAAGATCTCACATGCTGCACGCAGAAGCCAAAAGAAAAAAAAAAAAAGAATATGTCTGATGATCTGAACTGGAAGACCATTGTGGACGTAAGGCCTAGGGGTCAGTGGCGCCCCATTGCCACCTGCCCATCGGCCCTCCCTGACCCAGTGTGAGCCCCTGTCCTAGACTTGCTTACTCTAAGAACCTGGTTCTCAGCCCAAATCTCTAAGTGTGTAAAGCACCAACCCCAGATTTCTAAATGTTCCTCCTTTTTTTTCTCCTTTCTCATGGCCCCCTGTAACTCCACCACGACGGCTGGCTTAGCTCTGCTCTCAGGGCTGTGGCGAGGGCTGTCCTCCTCCAGAGCCTCGCTGTGATCACACCTGGTTTTCCCACAGACAGGTTCAACCGTGAGAAAACCAGCAGAGCAGGCTGACACGGACCCTCCCTCCGGCAGCGTCTCCTTGGGGCCAGGGGCAATAGGGGGACCACTTTGTGGAAGTGGCTCTTCCCAGGCATTCAGATGGAGCATCCCTGAGCCATGCTCCCAAGGCTGATGGAGAGCATGGAGGATGTGCCCAAGCCTTCTCTGCACAGCAAGCCCTCCAGCTCCAAGCCTTCCTTCCCTTCTTCCTGTCTTGTAGTGGCTGCAGCAGAGAGCGCCATTTGGCAGCATGGTGGTGCTCTTGGCTGTAAACGGAAACATTGGCCTGACTCCCAGTATAACACAAGATAGGTCTCTGCAGCAGTTATGCAGTCTTGGCTGTGATGACTTCATCAGAAAGGGGGGGGGGGGGGGGGGGAGGGAGGGAGGGAGGAATAAGTAAATAATATAAAATAAGTTATTAAAATGGAAAAAATTGTTAAAATAAAAAGTAATTAAAAAAAGAGAAGAGAGCAACCAAACCAAAAAACAAATCCACCAATGATAACAAGCAGTAAAATCTATACTAAAGAAACAAAAACAAAAAATGATAGAACCCTAGGGCAAATGGCAAAAGCAAGGCTATACAGACAAAGCCACACAAAGAAGCATACACATAACACACTCACAAAAAGTGAAAAAGGAATATATTTAAAAAAGGAAGAGAGCAACCAAATTGGGAGGAAAGATTTCCCAGCAGCTCGGCTGAAGACAGTTGAGACTCCTTGTTCCCCCTCTCAATTTTTAAATCAAGGGGGAAACAAAGGCAGCAGGCGTATGGGTAAAAAGCCTAGTTCCGGGAGCCACTGACAAACCACTTGCAGCTGTGTCGGGACAGTGGTCACTTGGATGCCGGCAGATGTGGTATCCACCTCTGTGGGGCAGGTCTCGAGCCCCTGGGCTGGGTTTTCTTAAGCCCTGTGGAGACTGCCTATACAGGTCAACAGTGGTTTTCACTCATCTCGCAAGTTCTTAAACTCTAAAGGCTGGGCTGGTTCCGACCCTGCTCTGTGGTTTCGAGCCTAGAATGGAGAAAAACCCCAGAGAGCAGGGTGAGGCCCAAAGGGACGCTTGGCCAGGTGCATCAGAGGATTCTTGGAAGATGTCAGTCCCCTCGGAGCCTTCTCGGGCACTTGGGGGCTCTGTGTTGAAGCAACGAAAAGCTAGCCTAGTTACTGAATCTGTAGCCAAACCCAGTTTGTTCACATTCATGCCATGTCCAGGTCTTGACAGGAGAACCACCCCGTTAAGGATGTCTGTTGCACACTCCACAGTGTGAGTGGTGGAAATAGTCCAGATCCCGGATACAGCCTGAGCCCCTCTCAAACTCGCTACATTCCATTCCTGGTCTGTTGAGCCTAAATAATCTTAATGAGGTTTGGGGGTTTTTTCGGGGAGGCAGGGAGGTTGTATTATAGTTTAATGAATCCTCTAAATGTTGGCCATTTAGGTGGTTTCTTTTTTTTGCTACTCGAAACCATTCACGCTATTCAAGATAAATCTTTGCACAAAGCTATGAATATTTCCAGGAGACGAGTCCTTAGAAATGGAATTTCAGGGTATGATGTACTCAAGTCTTTGATCATTCAAAGACTGGAACCCCTTCCCCTCTTGGTTACCTGAGCCATTCCAAGACATCGCTTCCTCTGGGAAGCCTTCAGTCCCCTCCCCAGGCACAGTCAGGTCCTTCCTGGTGGAAGGCCCGGAGATGTGGCTTGTGCCACCTCCCCTTCAAAGATGCCATGAGCTGCTCAGGAACTAAGGGATCCTCACTCCACATCAGAACTGTGGACTCCTTGAAACCAAGCAAATAGGCCCTTTTTCTTTTCTTTCTTTTTTTGTCAGTTTAAAGACTTTAGATTTTTAGAGCATGAGACTTAAATTTGAAGTAATACGTTCATAATAGCAAATTTGAAAGAGTATGAAAATAAAAATCACTTAAAATCCTCCCCTAACACGATTGTTCTATGGCTACTGTTCTAATAACTGCTTTTTCTTCCCCTCTTCACTGTATATTGTAAGTTTTTTTTTTATTTGATTAGATAATCTGAAAAGGCATGATTTTTATTGGCTGCCTAGTATTCATGGTATGGATGTACCATAATTTATTTAATCAAGCTCCTATTGTTGCACACTAATGAACTTCTAACCAATTTAGAGTTGCTTTGGTGGTGGAATTAATCACAACAAAGGGATCAGGAGGACTCTATAATTTACATCAAAGGCGGAGGAAAAGCATAACTCTCAAAGTTGTGTTTCCACTGGAGGAACCTATGGTAACTATGTTCAAAGCACCGACAAGGACAAATGGTATTTTTGTTGTTTTTACCTCCAAGTAAGTCCTTGAAAAACTGACCTTCCTGTGGCTGATGGCACTCTCCCATCTTACTCTGGACCAGCAACTTTAACCCTTTCTTTCATCTTCAGCAGAAGCTCCGGTAGCCTGGAGAAGCAGTCCATTGTGAGGGTTATCTTTTCTCCTCTCCGGTCATACCTGATCTTGGTCTAAGCTACAATTCATCATAGACCATTAGTTCAGTTCAGCAACTATTTATTCTGTTGCAACCGTGGACCTAGCTCTGTGCTGACGCTGGGAGCCTCATAACAGAAACCTAAGACCTTGCAGGAATGTTGCCATAAGGTAAATATCCTACCAGAAAAGTACTGCTTAGAAGCATTTGGAAAGCTGGAACTTTCTACCTCTCCTATGTTACTTAGTAAGAAATGGTGGTACTCATGTATATACCATGTATATACCATGATCATGAGCATGGACTTTACATTACTGCACTGGGTGGGGAGCTGAGAAGAAACACAGAGACACATCAGAATATTAACATGGTTGCTGTGAGTGTTAAAAATGAATGTTGCCTTTTTAAAATACTTTTAGAGAATATTTTTAAATTTTCCCCAAGATCGGGGGCAAAGTCAGCAAAACATGCATTTGTTAAAGAGTCGAAAGTCTGGGTAAAGGGCTTTCCTGGTGGCGCAGTGGTTGGGAGTCCGCCTGCCGATGCAGGGGACACGGGTTCGTGCCCCGGTCCGGGAGGATCCCACATGCCGCGGAGCGGCTGGGTCCGTGAGCCATGGCCGCTGGGCCTGCGCGTCCGGAGCCTGTGCTCCGCGACGGGAGGGGCCACAACAGTGAGAGGCCCGCGTACCGCAAAA
>NW_006769244.1:889368-893835 GCF_000442215.2 Lipotes vexillifer
ACCGCAGTGAGAAGCCCATGCACCGCAACGAAGAGTAGCCCCCGCTCACCGCAACTGGAGAAAGCCTGTGCACAGCAACCAAGACCCAACACAGCCAAAAATAAATAAATTAAATAAATGAATTAAAAAAAAAAAAAAAAAGTCTGTGTAGGAATGCCATCCGTCCTGCTCACTGAGAATCTAGAAAGAAAACCAAGTTTAAAGTCTTAGACTTCATTATCTTAGGAATTAAGCTAGAAGCAGAGCCATAGCACTTCCTTCACCCCGACTTTCTAAAGCTGCATAATCAAGAGGTTATAGCAATAATAGTGATAACAAGCTATGTGTTACGTGCTAGTCACTGGACCCTCGATGGAGCTGAGTTTCTACCCAAGCCTGTTGGGTTCCCCCGATGTAAACTGCTCCTTCTTAGAAGCCGAACAAAGAACTTTCCTGAACCCATTTAGCAGGCTTAGCACTGGGCCCCAAGTTACTGCCCTGTCTGTGATAAGCTTCCTAAATCGGTAAACTGCCTCAAACCTCAACTGTCTTGGCAACACAGCCACTACACATCATAAAACACTTTTTTTAAATCCAAATTTCTTCAATAATCTGCTGAAGAAGCAGATTATCTTGGGGTGGGCCTATTGGGGCTCTGCTATGAATTTATTACAAGCAACTCTCCAAACCCACATTGAAAAATTATCCTGGACAAGCACAAAGAAAGTCTGTAAAAGGAGCCACCATCCTAAAACCAAGTTTCTGCCCTGACACTTGATCAACTTCAAAGAGAATTCTAAGGTTTTATTTTATTTTGTTTCTTCCTTCCATTTCTGGTTGAACGGTCTAATCTTATGCCCTTTCTTTAAATGTCAAAGTTGATACCACAGAGGCATCCTAATTTGGGGTATCAGGCAACATATAAAAAATGATGTATATTTTTGTGCTCTTTCAGCTTCATCCTTTGATCCCAGTAGAGTGTCTACCTTTTTATTCTATGCCCATTCCTCTCGCCCCACCCCCACCCCTTCCCATTTCTCATTACTCCAGAGTCCTCTTGGGTGGTCTGCTCAATTTAGACCAGATGCATGTTCTGGCCAGTGGAAAAGTCAGAATCCCAAAGACCACCATCAGCTGTGGGACATCAGGCAAGTTATTTAACCTCTCAGAGACTCGGATTCTTTTTAATCAGCAAAATGAGTTTTAAGTACACCGAAGAAAACACTGAGCTGAGTGTTTTGCATACAGTAGGTGCCCCATACGTGTTACTTGTCTTCTTCCACTGTTGCTTCTGGTCTTCTTGTTTGAAGAGGGGACTTTCCTCAAATCATAGCTTTCCTACCTTATAGCAGACCAGGGGACGGGAAGTCTAGTGATGTTTGATGCTTCCTCCCTGAGTAAGGGAGCGAGTTTAACTGGCTTCACCTCTTCCTTACTCTTGGCTACGCCTGCAGAGCAGAGCTACAGGAGCACCGACCTTTCTGGAAGAATCATGGCATAGGCTCCTTTCGGAATTCTTGAGTTTACGTTGCCTGCACAGCCCTCTGAAAATTAGAGAGTGCTGTTCCAAATGCAGAAGAATTGACAATAGAAACTTAAGTAACTCAGCACTCTGACTTGCTTTTGAAAGTGCAGGGTTTGCAATCTAATCACAGAGAGCGCTGATACCCCAGGTTGCAGTCAATGCCCATAAACCAGGATTAATTGCCCAGTGAGTCTCAAAACGTGGGGCACGGCAATTATCGAAGGGCATGTTAAATTGCTCCTAAAGACTCTGGTTCAGGAGGCTTGGAGCACAGCCTGAGAATTTGCATTTCTAACAAGCTCCCAGGTGATGCTAATGGTGCTTGTCCTGGAACCACGCTTTGAGAACACCTGCTGTAGCCCTCATGGTTCCCCAACAGCCCACACTTAAATTGGAACAAGTTTTAGCACCTTCTTAGGCATTTTCCCTCTATAGCTTATTCATCTCCAAAGTTTCCGTTGTCAGGGAGGAGGCCTATGGTTAGGATTTCCGTTTGCAGAGGTGGGGACCGAGACCCAGAGGTCAGATGGCCCCCTGAGCTTCAGGAAGCCAGTTCACCACCCTGAGCCCCAGGTTGTCACAGCCGGATGCCTCCAGCCGGCTCTGCAGTGGGTGTCGGATTCTCTGACATGAATGTACTGAACTTCCCAACAAGTGTGGGGTTCTGCGTGAAACGTCAGCTTCCACCTTTGAAAAGACTTCCTCCTTCTGAAACTTAAAACTTGAACAGTACCTTTGCAGGAGAAGACCCCTGACAGTGGTGAGAGGTTGGACAGAGAAGTGGCTTGTTGTTTAGAATCTAGGCAAAATTCCACTGGGGCTGGATTTTTTTTTTAATTACGCCATCCACTTCAGTGTGTGTGAAAAGCACAGGTCTGTCTTCTGGGACATGCTTTTTGTTTATGTATTAATTTTACTTCTTCCTACCGTGAACTACCCTCCTGTCTCCCCCCAGTGCCCTCCGGCTCCCACTTCCTTGCAGGCGACCGGCCCACGCGACGTGGCGGGGAGGGGGAGGTGAGATGCGCCCCGGGGAGCGCGCAGCGGCCTCCCAGGTTGCGGAGCAGCGCGCAGGCCGAGGATCTCGGGGCCCCTGGGCGGCTCGCCCGCCGCACGCCCTCCCTCCGCTGCCCCTGCCCGCGCCCAGACCGCCTAGTCGGTTTCTTTGTTAAGGACGCCTGCGCGGAGACGCATCTTCTGCCCCGGCAGGGGCGCACGGGCCTCACTCCTGACTTCTTAGAGTCCCCTAAGGATTTGTAAGCATATAGGCTCGAGTCGAGAGGCTAAATTACGCCCCAGGGGGCTTTTTTAAGTAAAATCCTAAATTTCATTTAGGCTGTTCGTAAGCCACGCGATGGCAAAGACACTAAGCTCAGGCTCGCCCCCGGCGCGGCCCCCACCGCGCCGGCTTCGTGCAGCCTGGGTTACGGGGAACGCTGACCCTCCCGGACACTCCGCCCCTGGGTCTGGGGTACGCCACTGTCCCTCCCCTCTCGGGTCGCCAACGCCCGCATCACCTCCTCCATCTCCCGGCCCTTCCGTTTCCTCCACGACCTCCCCCACCCACACGAGAAATCTCCCTCCCCTCGGGCTGGCAGCAAGGTCGGTAATAAGAAACCAGTTCAGTGTCAGTCGGAGAGAGGAGGGAGATAACCCCAGAGATACACGGCAATGGAGAGAGAACTCATTTTGTGTAAAGAGGGCCTCGAGTCACCAGGGAATTCCTGGATTGTCTCAGGCTGTCGTGTGTGATGTCCATCACGCCGTGCGCACACCATCTGCTCGGTATTATGCTCTCAGTTGCCAGGCTACCTGCTATACGCAGTAACACTTGACTGCCTGGCTCCACGCTCGTAGCGTTAGCCCAGACGCGCGGGGCCGGGGGGACCGGGTGGGGGAGGAAGGCGAGTCCTGATTAAGCCATCTGCAGGCTGGGAGGGGGGCGGGGGGGACGCGCCGCGCGGGCGGAGCGGGCGGGCTGGCGGCGAGGACCGGGCTGACACCACCATCTGCTGGGGCCGAGGAGGAACAGCAGCTGTTCCTTGTTTCCCCCGACGCGAGCACCTGAAACAAACGCCGAAGCCCTGAGCATCCTCCTGCCAGTTCTCCACTAAGCCCCGGCAGCCCAGTCCCAGTCACCGCCGGAAGCCTCTTGCAATCCCCCTCCGAGGAGCCAGCAGTCTTTGGTCCACCGCCAGCAACCCCGGCCCCTCTCACCCAAACACGAGGCATGTTCTTGAAAACACGTAAGAGAAAATAAAGCTTCCTTACGCACAGGTTTATAAACAAACAGCTGGCTACTCTTGAGAGATTTTTACCACAGCTGCTTTTTGAAGTAAAACCTGCCTCTTTGGGGGAAGTGGGGTGTTTTTTACACCTCTTACCTATCTGCAGCCCTTAGAAAATTGCTAAGATCTTTTCCCTGGAAGAGAAGATATGTAAAATAGGTTCATTGGTTTTGAATTTTTTTCCCCCCTCCCTTTATTTTACTGAAGAGTGAGAGCTTTGGGGAGTAGTGAAGATCTTTGTAGTCAATTGGATTTCTGAGAGGAAGAGGCTGAATTAAGATTCTGGGTAGAAGGCAAGGGAGGTCGTTGGGCAGGGGGTGGAGGGGAGAGCAAGCTAGTAATTAAAACTAAAAATACTGCATCATTTGGCTTCAAGGCATTACGTTTCTGGTGACGAAAGCCCAGCCTGGTTTTCTCTGATTGCACGCACAGTGTGTGTCCTCCTTAGAAATAAGAGCGGGGGCTTGAAATTCTGAAATTCGACAGACTAATGCTCATTAAGCCCTCTTAGACTGGGGGTTAAAATCCACCATGTCACATGCATCAGCTAATGGCCTCAGCCAGCTCAATTTGTAAGGTGTCACTCGGCGCGTCTTCACACTTGGCATACACACCTGAGGCTGGGGCTCTGGGTGTCACCCGCTGTTGAATGCAGCAGAGCTGGTTGGGAAAGAG
>NW_006769244.1:893845-899089 GCF_000442215.2 Lipotes vexillifer
GAGTGTATCAACCTAGGCTCACAAATGTTTCATAGGGAGGGCAGTCCTTTAAAAGTGCACATAGCCCTCCTGCCTCTCGGTCTTCAGGTCTTCGGTGAGAAACCAGAAGGCAAAATCTTTGAGAGGGAACCATTGAGGGAAATCTATAATCCTGGGAGGTAATAACCAGACTATCCCTTTGGGGAGGGTTTTACGCACTGTGCTTTAGAAGTTCAGCAACACGCCGCCCCATCTGAAAGGAGAGCATTTCCTATGAAACCTTTCCTAAGCCGAAATGGCTTACAGTGAAGAAGCCAGCACCTTAGGACACATCTTGCTAAGAATGTGCGAAATAAATAGAGATAGAGCACAGATGCTCACACAGTTCAAAGCTGTGGCAGCTTGATGCTGAGATGCTGAGTGTAGTTCCTGGGGAAGGAGCTTGGTGTTGCCACTCTTGTTGCTGGAGGCGCCTGCCGTCTCTACAATCACTCTGCAAAACAAACACTGAATGCTATCTTAGATTTTCGCTTTTGTAAAAGCGAAAACCCTCTTCAGATTCCTTCCAGTTAGCAAAAACAGATACAAGTGTAGGTGTTTCGTAAAAGGGGAGTGGCGTAAATTGAACTCTTGAAAAGTGGCGGACTTGTATTTCTTTTTGGTCTAGGAAGACAGGGACTAGATATGCTTAGATGAATCTACATCCTCACCTCCTTCGCCTCTCCCTTTCTTTCTGGGTGGAGAGAAGGCTGGGAGAGCAACACATCACTACTTACGGCTCCTGGGCAAGCTCACCAGGTACTGGAGGGCTAGTCTCACAGGACAAGAATATCTCGAAGTGTACAAAGGTAAACAGGGCCAGCCCAGACCAGTCCTCTCATAAAACCAAGCCAAAGAGAACTCGATCTTCCCTTGGGTCTCATTTTCTTTCCAACTCCCTCCTCATTATCAAAATTGGAAAATATCAAATATTCTGAAATACACAGAAAAAACTGTATATCTGTATTTTCGCTGATTGGTCAACTATCTGCACTTCCGTGTTTGTTAAAGTATTAAGTCAGTCAGCCATTTGTCTCCAAAGTTGGCAAGAAACAGCTTCATCCCATTGGAAGGAAGGGTTTGGAAAACAGGTAGCAAGTTTGGGGGGCAAAGGAAAGAAATATCTTGACCTCTGCAGGGGTCAGTCATAAAGTAAACTTTTTGGTGGCATAAAGTTCCAGGCATTGCTGAGTATAAGGTCTTTTTATTAACATTAATATCTCATAGCTCTCTACTTAATAATCGTCTATGTACAGAGAAAATACACAAAGGCAAGAAGTTTTAATTTCAGTAACACCACACTTAACACTTGAAAAATAGAACACAGTGTATTTATGGGAGACATACTATATATTTAGTCTACAGGCAATTCTTAGGCACACGCTTGGCACCATGGACCCGTCGTCTGGGAGAGGCCTATGCTTGTGGAAGGAATACTGAATTTAGACTCAAAATCAGTGTTCCAGTTCTGCAAGCTCTGGTTCTTCCATTTACTAACTGTGTGACCTGGGCCACCGCACTGATTAACCAAAACTTCTTGAGCTATTGTTTCCCAGATGAGAGGAGTAACGGGGTTTTGTTTGGTTTTTTGTTTGTTTTGCTTGTTTTGTTTTGTTTGGGTGCTGATGGGAGGGACGAAGAGTACCTGAAGATGCGGTTTCGGTGTACCTGGAAAGAAGGACGCGAATGGCTGAGCTCCACACAGTAGCGGGAAGGGGGTCCAACAAGCCCAGGCTACGGGGGCTCCAATGCAGGGCTGCGTCTCTAGGAGTTGTGTCAAACACAACTCTCTGTTTTGAGAGGAAACTGCCCACGTGATTTTACCAACACTGAAGAGGTAGCAAAGCAAAAAGAGGACAAATATTAAAATCCAGTTTGACTGCACCCTGTTTTTCATATAGGATGGCTCAGAAGAGGTGGATAAAATCCATGTTGTTCACAGAGCAGGCGAGTTGCATGCATTAATGAAGGCATGCATTAATAATGATGGAAATACCACTGCAAATAAAATTTGATAACTACTACACATCCATTTAAGGTAGTCACTTGCCTGTATACATCGGTGTAGTCTTAATTTTCTTCACCCCGTATAACTGGAAATAATAACCAGTGTGGAAAAAAAGAATGACTATCTAGATTTTACAATGAGGAAATTTTTTAAAAATCCAGTTTAACTGGATACAAAAATTTAAATACTCTAGAGTTATTCACACTGGTTTCTCATGATCTAAGTCTCATAATTGTGCCTCATGATATGACTGGGTATGTCCTTACACGTATACCCATTTAACTTGTGTACCTCTCAGACAGCAGCTTCTCTTTGTTCGGATGAATCACTTGAAACTTCAGTGAATTAAAAGAAACCTTTCTGTGAAATGTTCAGACAATGCCATTACCAGCTGTGCTTGATAGAATGAACAGGAAAGAAAGCATCGAGAAACACCTACTTTTCCTATCAGCCGTTTTTCCCCAGTGGTCTACACCGTCGGGCTGTTACTTCCCCTCTGAGTACAGTCTCCGAGTAGTGGCTTGGGCTGTGTGTGAGGAGTTCTCTAACACTTTACCTCCTGTTCCTTAAGGACCAGTCCTTAAAAGTTGCCATCATTTGATCTGACTGACGGACACATAATTATAGAATCAAGAGACCCAGTTCAACTCCCCACGTTTAAGTTATCCCAGACACCTGAGACCCAATTCTATCTTTAAAGACGTTGGGAGATTTCGTATCTTTGGTCAGGGTAACACACTCCTAATTCTCACCATCAACAATTCTCACTAGCAGGATTTTTTTTTTTTTTTTTTACACATGTCAAAGCTTTCAAATGTCACAATTAATTAGAATTTCATCAAATAGCAATCTGCTGATGAATCAATTCCAGCAGTCTTCTGTAAATATCTCTCCTACTAGCTAAGAAGCGCATTTTAGCCAGGCAGGCAGTAAGGATGAAGAGGTGAGGTGAGGAGGCCTCATTCCAGACTTAAAATGAGCCCCACCTGAGGGCGTATTCCCTTTCCTTTGGAGGAGCACAGATTGTTAGCTGAAAATGCGGTTCTTGTTCCTTAGCCAGTCCCATCAGAAACAGACTGGACCTGGTCTCAGATTTTCCCAGAGCCGTGCTCTATTACTGTCGCCCTGTAGCCTCTCCAGTCCCGCCTGTGGTAAGGCCAGGTTTGAGGGCCACTGGGTTCTTTATATGGAAATGTAATGTGTGCCACTCGGGATCCCGTAGGTCCCTAAGCCGGGCCCTACCCCATCCCCCTAACCCCTGTGCTTTCCTTCAGATGTGGAGTGGCTGCATTCTCTTCTCTTCCTGTCCTTCCAGGAGCAGCATCCGGTCGGGCTTCCCCGGACCACGGGCCCCATGCAGTCGTCCGTGCCCCCGGGCTCAGGCGGCATGGTCTCCGGAGCCGGTCCAGCGGGGCCCAGCTTCCTGGGCAGCCAGCCCCAGGCAGCCCTCATGAAGCAGATGCTCATTGATCAGCGGGCCCAGCTGATGGGGCAGCAGAAGCAACAGTTCCTGCGGGAGCAGAGGCAGCAGCAGCAGCAGATTCTGGCGGAGCAGGTAACCCACGCCCATGGTGTGATCCTTTCGTTTGGCAAACGCTTATTCAGTGCCCGGTGTCTGTGAGGGAGTCTCAGTTCATGTCCTTCATCAAGAAATTCACAAGCCAGCATTTCCTGAGATCACAGAAGAACCTGCAGAATGTAGACCTTTCCGTTAGTTAGGCTTTTTCTCAGAATGAATTAGTTTGTTCTGAAAAGACAGGCTTCAGCCATCCATTTGAAGACCCAATTGCCAGAGACCGTTCTTCAGTTCAAGTCTGGCTCTTTTCTTGTGGCTTCTGGTACAGGGGTCTGTGGAATCAGCATGGGGGGCGAGGGTGGAAGGGGGCTGGCTCACGTGCTTCGTAAATTCTGATTTTTCCAGCATGAAGAAGAAAGAAAATAATTCAGAGAACTTTGCTTCTTGGGGGAAAGTGTCAGAAGGAGGGATTGAGAAGAATTCTTACAGAATTGGTCACGAACAATGGAACAGGAACAATAGCAGAATAATAGGGCCCACAGAACTACCTGGATACCTGAACTCGGGGTCACAGAAAGGGTGCAAACTTGAGAAAATTCCCAGCGGCTTTGAACACCGCTCAGGAAATGTTTGAGTTAAAGGCCTAACACAATGAAAGCTTTGCCTTAGGCGTCTTTGACAACCCTTGACATATATAATTCCTCCAGCTTTGAGAGAAAGGCTTCCATGCGGGCTACTCTCTCAGTTTCAGTGTGTTTTGTTTGTCGAGATGCCCATGCCTGATTTCGTGTTATCTCGGGA
The DNA here is from genome assembly GCF_000442215.2 of Lipotes vexillifer. Classification (NCBI taxonomy): domain Eukaryota; kingdom Metazoa; phylum Chordata; class Mammalia; order Artiodactyla; family Lipotidae; genus Lipotes; species Lipotes vexillifer. The sequence goes on from NW_006769244.1 coordinate 898,189, forward strand.
AAGGCCTGAGGACTTCCCCAGGAGTCCCTGGATGCCTCCCGTGGGGGCCTATCCAGCACGTCTCACCCTTCTATTATAGGAGACGTGAGGCTGTCATCTAAGGCTCAAGGCCCACAGTTACCCTTCTAGAATGTTTCCAATAGGATCAGAATTTTGGAAATGTATTAAGCATCCTCCACCATATCTATAGGAGAGGTTGTGTAGGACACGAGACACGTCGAGGTCCTTAGTAACCAAGGGTAGCAGTTCAAAGTAACACCAGTCATCCCCCAAATAGAAAAATTGTACTGTTGAGCACAGTTCACTTATGTTCCCTTGTTCGCTTTTGTTCTTGAACAGCTGTGTAATTATCTCCCTTTTTACTGAGGTCAGTCAGCTGCCTGGCAGCTCTTGTACAAACAAACCTCTATCCCTCTCACCCTGCATAAGGTGTGTGACAAGGAGCCATGCTCATATCTCTCAGACAGTGATAAATGGAGCTGCCAAGGGGAAGCTGGGCTTTGCAGATCCGCCCCTCAGCCAATCCCAGGAAATTTCAGGTGTGCCTGATACGTGGAGGGATGGTCTTTGATGTCTGTGCTGTGACCAAGACACGAAGGGGAGTCGGGGTAACCAGGCCAAACTCAGCTGTGCCAGCCCAGGGATGTCCCCACTTGGCAAGGTCAGCCAACACCAGGAATGAGGGGGAAGGCAGGAGACCGGGAGCATTGCTTTCACAGGATAGTGCCCACAGACCATGAGGTGAGAGAGTGCGGGACCCCTCAGAACCCGGGACACGGAAAGACAGACATAGGGCTCCTCAGAAGAGATGAGGAAATGGGAAACTGCAAAAAAAATGAGTATAGGGCTTCCCCGGTGGCGCAGTGGTTGAGAGTCCGCCTGCCGATGCAGGGGACACGGG
>NW_006769244.1:899355-908572 GCF_000442215.2 Lipotes vexillifer
AAAAAAAAAAAAAAAAAGTATAATTCCTTAACAACTGTGTGTTCCGGGAGCTGAAGAGGGACCAAGGAAAGAACACTTCACTCTGGGTCACATCCTTTGCTTATGGTATGATATTGGAAAACCCGCCTAACCTCTCTCCTCGTCTGCCAAATAAGGTTTTCCTAATCTCCCAGCTTTCCTCCTGATGCTCAACATGAGTAATGAGTGTAAAACCCTTCGGAAACTGCACAAGGTGTGAATCTGCCACTTGACCCTGGTGTCACAGAAGGTAGTGTAAGAGCTGCAGCCACACGTGCCAGCCATCCTGTGGGACCAGCCCAGAAGTAAGTCAGAGGGATGTAGCATCTCACCTGCACCTGGGGAAAGTGCTTATTGATGCCTACACTTTTGAGGTTGAATGTGGCCATATCAACGCCAAGCTGATTTCAACGGAATCTGGAATTTTGGATCTGAAAGAAACATTGAGGATCATGAAGTCCCTTTATTTTACACACGAGGAGACTGAGACCAGGGAACTTACATGATTTTTTTCAGAGATCGCAGAGCTAGAGAGGGGCAGAGCCAGGACTGGCACCTGGGCCCCCTGACTCCTGACGGACAGTCCACCCCAGGCTACCCCAGGGCTGATGCCCAGTTGTAAGTGGGACAGTTAAATTCTTACGTAATATGGGAAGTCTGGCTTCTGAGAAGCTTTTAAATGCTCACCTTACTCTCAGTAATGTTCTTAGATTGCTGCCTAAAAGATTAGCATGGTTTCTTGTCTACGCTGTGTCTATACAATTAATTCATTTCAACGGTTTCGTGCAAAACACCACAGGATGGGGTGAACAGGGGCCCTTCTTTTCTTTGGTTGCCCGTGCTGGCTGGCCTTGTCAAGAAAAAGAAAGAAAAAGAAAATTATAGAGCTGCCCAGGAACAAAAACAAGAGGAAAAAATAGAGATAAACACACGTGTTAAGAAGTGGTCAGTGTGTGTTATTTTTATAATGAACGCTGTAAAGAGCGGGGCCCTCGTTGTCTGTTTTCCTAGCCCTCGCAGATGAAAGGTGCTTGATGCATATTCCACAGCTGCAGAGGAGGTTAGATGACATGCCGAAGGTCACGCAGCTACTTGATGGCAGACCCAGAACGAAAACCCCTTTGCTCTTTCCACCTCACTCTTATTTTCTCTCCCTTTTCACATACAGCATGATAATGATCATAATAGCCTTCCCTGTATACTGGTAACAGTGCCGGCAGTGCAGAAGCCTCGTGACTGGAAGAAGAAAAACTAAAACGTGGGCCTCCTGGCTCCTGGTGTACGTGGAATCCCACGTGGTTTCCTCAGGGCAGTAAATGCTGTATGTTTGACTTGTGGAGATGTATTTTGCAGGCAGGGTGGCTTCCTGGGAATAAAATGAGCCTTTTTTTTAATAGGCCCTGAGAATCCCATCTTCCTATACCCGAAGCATCTATTTTAGGTCATTAAAAGTTAGCTGCTTGTCCGTTTGAGCTCGGTACCCACCGTGCTGAGGAAAGCACGCAGGCTGATGTCGGAAAAGCAAGGTCAGAACTGCCTCCCTGGCCACACCTCCCTCATAAGCCAGCAGGTCCACACAGCAGAAATGCCGCAGATGTTCAGCGAGGATGTTTGCAGCAGAGGGGGCTCTGACAGCCGAAAACCAGAAGCACCCTAAACAGCCACCCCTAGTAGCATGGGCAAAGACATCGTGGGATGTTCTTATGGGGGGAATACTACTCGACAGTGAGAATGAATGGACCCCACTGCAGGCATCACCGTGGATGGAGCTCCCAAACACGATGAATGCAAGAAGCCAGTCCCCCAGAAAACAGGCTCAAGTACATTGTCTCAGGCCACTTCTCTGAAGCACAGAAGCAGATATAACTAACCTGTTGCTAGGCTGGGATAGTGTGCCCACGGGTCAGGTGAAGGGCAGTGGCTGGGAACGGGCAGGAGGGGCTTCTAGCAGCATTCTGCGTCTCGACCCACGAGCGTGTTCCTTTGTGAAAATCCGTCGCAGGGGGGAAGGATGCTACACGCTTGTGCCCTGACCTGTATGCGTGTTATTCTTCAGTACAGAGTTCAGTTTTTGAAAACCGCTTCCTCAGAACAGCCAGGAGATCTAACTGTGCGCCTCCTCCCGCCCCGGTCCTCCTTGTCCTATCGTTTCAGCAGCTGCAGCCGCCACAGTTACCCCGGCAGCACCTCCAGCGGCCGCGCAACCCGTACCCAGTGCAGCAGGTCGCCCAGTTTCAAGGTGAGGCCGGTGCACACCTCTGCCATTGTATCCCTTCCAGTGGGCAAGTGTAAGTGAATGTAGAGCCAGTGACAATGCCACGGCTGCTGTGTTTGTGTCCAGGTAATATTAAAAATATTTAAGAACTGATGATGCCAACCAATCAGAATCCCAGGCGTTAACCTTTGGGTCGCTGGGCCCCAGAGAGGTCCTGGTGGGCCCGGGGTGGGGGCGGGGTGGCGGTGGGAGTGGGACTGGAGCAGCTGTTCTTTACCAAAGGTACGGAAGTATTTCGGTGGTTTAACAACCAGCAAAGACATACTGGCGCCGACTGACCTAGTATCAGCCCTGTTTACGTCTGGATCGTCATCTCAGTGGCCATGGGGAGGAGTGGGGGCAATCCCGTGTCACATCTTTCTTGCTAATCCCAGCAGGTCAGCTGACCAAAGCCCTCAGTTCCAGCAACCGAAGTAAAAGAATCTGGCTTTCGGCAACCACTAATCTCTGCTGAACATAGAAGACAAATAGGGACTTGAGTTTGACTGGACTTTCTTGATCCTGCCGCCCTTTGCACAAATCCTGAATCATGGCCCCAGGAGCAATGGGTGCACTGTTTGTGCGGCGTTGCCATTTCTCTGTAAAAAGTAGAAGGTCCACTCAAATATCAATCGCCCCCATCTCTAACAGAGAGAGCCCCTGTGGGTCTTGTATGGGGTGGAGGATGAGTCTGAGGACCCTTCCCAATCTCATCCACAGGAGTTTTCAGGGGGCCACAGGGGTCATGAAGCAGCAGAAATCCTCATTCCTGTCCTCTGTCCTTTTTGAAGACCTAGATCAATGCATCCTAACTTCTCAAATGTTACCTATCGCTTTGACAATCTGCCAGAAGCTATGAAGCCCCTTGCACAGAGATATCCATATATATAAATAAATACAAACTTTGTGGATCATTTCACAAGTGTTACCCTTTTCCATAGACTGTGGGTGAAAATTCTGTGATCTAGGGTAGCCTTTTTCAGTCTTTGGGTTGCAACACTCAAGTAGGTTGTGAAGATGATTGGCCACAACCAACATTTTTTAACGAAATAATAGAAATGATTGGAGTGTATCATAATTAGGGCAACTTTTGTTTCTGTCCTAAAACCCACATGTGTATGTACTGTGAGTTGTGGCTTAAAGAGTCTGAAAGCCGCTGATGTTCACGGCCAGATCTCCCTGAAGATTGCCTGTGGACCCCCCAGGGCTTGAGCCGCTATCACCCCCTCCCATCCCTGGGACATTTATATCACTTCAGATCCCTTTGGACTCGACACAGGGAAGGACAAAGGGAGTTTGTTCTGTGCACTAAATTAGTGCCAATATTCTTTGAAGAATTCTGTTTCTCATTTGGTCAATGCGGGGGAGGAGTGGGAAATAGTCATTGTTACACGCGTAGTTTTTGTTGCAGACTCGGAGCCCTCTTTTGTACCTGTGGCTCTCAGACTTGAGCCTGCATCAGATCACCAGCACAGCTGGTTCAAAACAGAAGCCCGCCCTCACCCCCAGAGTCTCTGATTCAGTAGGTCTGGAGCAGGGCCTGAGAATTTGCATCTCTAACAGTTTCCCCACAGTTGCTGTTGCTGCTGGCCCGGGGCCATACTTCGGGAAGTGGTGCTTTGTATTATGAACTAATCTAAACCGTTAAATCTGATAAACCTGGTATTGTGTCCCTTGAGTTTTCTAGGTTCATAACTCATGTATTATTTTTTGGAATACAGGGACCCACCAAAATTTAGTAACTCCTCTATGTTATGAGTTATTCTGAATGGTTTGGGTCCAATTTAAAAGTTCTACTCTTTGAACTTTTGTAAGACCCCAAATCACAGGTAATCAACCTAAAAAACTTAGCTCCACTTAGGCTAAACAACCAGCGACATTTTAGGGTTCCTAAGCTGTTGATATGATAACTTTAAAATTTTTCTTCTGTATTTTCATGTATTTTACTGACATCCTAGATATCATAATGTTATGTATCTGGGAAAATAGAAAATTGATAGATTAAAAATATTGTCCTTGGAGAGAAGTTCTGTTAGGAATAACTTGTCTGAGACCTACAGGTCCACTGACCACTACAGTTTTCAAAGGTTTTAAAGACGAACTTTCTCTTGCTGAGTTCTGTGTCTCTGGGCAATGTTACATGCCTAGGGGAAAAGCTTATTTTACATAAATATAGACTTCTTGTGAGTGGAAATAGAACACAGACCCTTTCAGGGAAAAAATTGCATGTTACCGTCTCTGTTTGAATATGGAAAATTTTCTTTGACGTTGTGATGTTAACCAACAGACAAGAAAATTAATTTGACTACAGTATCTCACAGTAGTATCTGTTTTAGACAAAAATAAAAAAGAAGAAAAAGTAGTCCATTGTTTAACATACGTAGTTGTCAGATAAAGACACGTTAATTCTTTGAAGGCATTTGAATTTTTTTCCTTTGTATATTTAAAATTACCCAAGTTCATAAAACCAGATTAATATGAGGTTTTTTGTTTTTCTTAGGTTGAAAATATGGTGCTGACTGCTGATATTAAAAGGTCCTTTTTTTTTTTTTAATAAGAATTACATCTGGATAGTGTAGTCATTGACACCAAGTAAAAATAAAGGTTGGCTTGGATTAATGGTTCAATACTTCTTAAGAGGCACTGCAGCATTTTTGCCCTCTAAAGAAAGGAAACTATTTCTCATTCACAAAATTAGTCCAGTCAATATCTAATCCCTCAACATATTTATTCTAAGTTACAACAAAAATGTCCGAAATATGAAAGTCCTTTCATCTGTTTCCAGCAGCCTGTTTATGTAAATTGGGCCTATCCAATCAATCTCTGAGTCAGCAATATTTTTCCCTTAAATTTTTTTATAAGCAACTCAATAACCCATTTCACCACAGTTGATCAGATTGGCCATGTAGTCAATACAAATTTAGTTGTTAAGGTCACAAAGCTTCATAACAAGATTGCAAGTTGCAATATATACCACCATCCAGTGTTTAATCAGGAACTTTTTTTAAAAACTCCACTTAGATGCAATTAAGCTCAAAACAAAAAATTGAAACGTTTCTAGGGATCTCCCCCAGATCTTTCTGCTTCCCTCACAGTAACCATTTCATTTTTCAATTCAGCATGATATTGAACTCAAGCCATAAAAACTTGTCATAATCAAAATTCCCATAATTTTCTTTCTTAAAGAAAGAAAGAAAATATGGAGACATATTTGCTGCCCAGAAATCAATAACCCAATCAGGAAGACAAAAACACACTTCAGTTATCTGCCAGGGTGCCAGGCTTAATAAGGTTACGCTATTCTCATCTGGTTTCTCATCCAGGTTCCAGGTACGATCAAATTTGCTTATAGTATCGATTGGCTCCCATGCTGCACCTTTTTTAAATGTCCAGGAAAAAAACTATTTTTCTTTTTTTCATAGACTTAATCATTAGCAGGGACACAGAAAAATCCATTTCTGTGCACCTCCTAGCCCTTGACAACATTGATGGGTTCTAAGGGTGACATTTCTATTCTCTTGACTGGTTTAGAAATTTCCCGGAAACGTGTAAAGAAGGACTCACTCAAATGTCTAATTAGGGTTGAGTGACTTGGCATTGATATTCTGGTCAACTTTTAAGCAGCATCATTAAAACTGCCTTAGTGGTCATTGCTGATTTGAAGGAGTGGCCTTTGTTGGAGAAATGCATAAAGTTCATTGCCAAGTAGCAAGTAGGAGGATGATTTCTTTTTCTAACTCAGGAAGCTGGCCAGTTCGCACTGACATACTATGATTCAGAGAATCTGGAGCATGTGGAAGTCTACAGAGTGGTTCCAAGAAATGTCCCATCTGTCGAAATAGCTTCTTAGCAAAGTGATAGCCTTTAACCTCTCAAATCCTACTCAAGTCTTAGGGGAAATTAGCCTAATGGTCTTTATTGATAGTATTCTCTACTGAACCATATTCCACCTCACAAATAGGATATGCAAAGTGATCAGCCATTTCTGCCTAATTTAGCCCAGGAGGTGAATTTCCTCTCACCTCCAAAAAGATGGTATCTTATTGGTTGAGGATGGCATCATATCAAGACGGGTGAGAAACGATTTGTTTCTGAAATGTGAACAAAAATAATATCAGGGTATATCAAATAGAAAAGTCAACTACAAAAGCCTATGTACTGCATGGTCCCAGTTTTCATGTGTCTATATATTAATGTAAGTTAGCGGTGGTCATCTCTGGAGGGTGGGAATGACCTTAATTTTCATCTTTGTGCTCTTCACTATTTTCCACATTTTTTACAATCAGCATATGTTACAGTCAGAAAAATAATTGGTATTTTTAAGGATTTATTATGAGTAGCTCCTTTCATCTAAAAGAATTTGGTCAGTCCCAAAGAAAAGTCCAACAACTTGTTACCATGCATTGCTTGCAGAGATGAGTGAACAGGTCTGTCCTTTTCTCCCTGCAGGGTCTCCCCAGGACATAGCGGCCGTGAGAAGCCAGACAGCCCTCCAGAGCATGCGAACTTCACGGCTGATGGCACAGAACGCAGGCATGATGGGAATGGGACCCTCCCAGAACCCAGGGACAATGGCCACAGCAGCGCAGTCGGAGATGGGACTGGCCCCTTATAGCACCCCACCTACCAGCCAACCGGGAATGTACAATATGAGCACAGGAATGACCCAAATGTTGCAGCACCCAAACCAAAGTGGCATGAGTATCCCACACAACCAAGCCCAGGGGCCGAGGCAGCCCACCTCGGGGCAAGGGGTTGGGATGGTGAGTGGTTTTGGTCAGAGCATGCTGGTGAACTCGGCCATTACCCAGCAGCACCAGCAAATGAAGGGGCCGGTAGGCCAGGCCTTGCCCAGGCCCCAGGGCCCACCGAGGCTGCAAAGCATTATGGGAACGGTCCAGCAGGGAACACAGAGCTGGCAACAGAGGAGCTTACAGGGGCTGCCTGGGAGGACTAGTGGAGAATTAGCATCATTCAACAACGGCGCCAGCTACCCACTGCAAGCTGGCCAACCGAGGCTGACCAAGCAACACTTCCCACAGGGACTGAGCCAGGTGGTGGATGCGAACACCGGCACGGTGAGAACCCTCAACCCAGCTGCCATGGGTCGGCAGATGATGCCACCGCTCCCGGGGCAGCAAGGCACCAGCCAGGCCAGGCCAATGGTCATGTCTGGCCTAAGCCAGGGCGTTCCCAGCATGCCAGCATTCAGCCAGCCCCCGGCACAGCAGCAGATGTCCAGTGGAGGTTTTGCCTCAAGCAGCCAGAGCCAAGGCTATGAGCGGAACCCCCCTCAGGACATGTCATACAATTACAGTGGTGACACAGCTGGGGCATCCTTCCCCAGCCTCTCGGACAGTGCCGATCTCGTGGACGCCATCATCAAAGGTGGGCCAGGGGACGAGTGGATGCAGGAGCTCGATGAATTGTTTGGAAACCCCTAGTCAAGAGGGGCCCCGGCAGCTACAACTCTAGTGGTTAAAGCTTCAACCGTGAAAAAGAAACAGGATGTTGCCTCATCCTTGTTTTTTTGTTTATTTGACCTGCGTAATCTGAGCAAAACTGCAGCCGGCTGACAGTGGAAGATCCAGGTGCCAATCCACAGCCCCGCTGGGCCTCATTTCACCTGATTTTCACACAGCAATCAAGACAGACGCCCTGCGAATCCCGCTGCGAAAGAGGGGGACGCACCAGAGACAGGTGGGGAAGATGATTCCGTAGCCCCTCTGCTCGGCCCTCCCTGTGATTGTCCGGCCCAGCAAGAGCCGCCCTGGCCAAGACAGACTGCTGCCTGACCTGAGGTGGCTGTCAGCCCCTCCTGGCCCTGGTCCAGAGTCTGTAGCTTTGGAGACACAAAGGAGAGAGAGCCCGGGATGAGAGTCCCACAGAGCCTGCTGGGTGGTGGCACAAGCCAAGAGCACACGTCAGAAAGGTGCTGAACTCCGGCTACAAAGAGATGCTATTGGGTCTGGAGGGTGGGTGCAAAGAACAGTGAGCTGTCACAGGAAGACACAGGATCCTACAGGCCTGTCTCCTGCCCGTGATGACCCTCAGGAATTTTAGAGCGACTGCCTCACAGGTGAGCTTGGAGAAGGGTCCTGGCAATCCCGGGCGGGCAGCCTTCTGCTGGTGACCGGGGTGGCCATCACTCTGGGGAGTTGAGCTGGAGCCTCCCGAGGACCCAATAGGACCCAACACATCATGGCAGTTCCCATCTACTCCTGGAGGCCGAGGATGGAGAGGCCCAGGCTGGACGCTGTGTGTCCGCTAGCACGGCCGCCTTTCTCCCCTTTCTCTTGCCCTTATTCCTCCTCACCTCTACCCAAGCAAGCCTGCACTTGCTCTTCCTTGCAGAGTAGCCAAGAAGAAATGAAGCTTTTGTCTTTAGGGAGCCCAGGCAGAGGGAAAATAGGTGCAAGAAGAACTTAGACAATGCCTGAAATGCAAAGGTGACACTGGAGTTTTCTTTCTCTGCCTGGAACTAAGCGGGCCACTCTATGCTTCTGGGGCACCAGGGAGGACTGGCCTGGACATCGCTGGCTCTGGCTCCCTTTGGGAAAATCCTAGGGGTGATGCTCTAAAATCAGCCTGGCCCTTCATCCCTACTCACCAGAAAGACAACTCTCACACCCTGAAAGCTGAGGAACTGAAAAGTCAATTGCTCCACTTCACACATTTTGATAACGAAAAGCAAGCAGGTACGGTTCCTTTCCTGTGGGCAAAGCGATCCACTCCTGAAGTTCCGTACGGTCGTTCTCTTGGTAATTCACTCAAATCTGCCCTAACTGAAGTCTGTATGAAGGGATCCACAACCTCCACTGTCGTAAGGCTGATCTCATCCGTCCTTTCCTCCCCTCCCACTGTCACGTTTTGGAGGCCGCGTGGCATAACCATTGTCCTAAGTGAGTGAGAGTGGCGTGAGCTTTCCTCCCGCCACCGGCCCCC